>NW_016157789.1:50475-68007 GCF_001687245.7 Rhagoletis zephyria | reverse complement strand
CTTTTGCGGTTTATTAACCGACTTCCCAAAAAGGAGGAGGTTATCAGTTCGTCGGAATCTTTCGATACCAGAAGCAACAACAAAATACAGGCAAATGTTGTTTTTGCTCAAATGCTCTAAACCTGTTTGATAGGCGTTGAACTAAACAAAAAGTGTGATATAATTCATATGAAGAAAGTAATATTCACAAAATATTTTTACTTATGAAAGGTTATCAAAATATAGGGAAAGCATCGTCTTTAATAACTGCTCGTCATATTGGACATAGCGCTTTTCTATGAATTTTATCTGCTTGCTTTTTAATATGTTCAAAACATTGCTGGAAAACCTTAAAATGTTTGCATGGAACAGTTTCGCAATAAGCAGATGAAGTAATAAAACGGCTTTCTCGCTTTTTTTTCTGAAGTTCGGCTGCCTTATAGTCACATTTTATAGGCAAATTTTCAAATAAGGCAGTGGCACCTGGTAAATTCCACTACGGGTGGGATGCATGCAATAACACCATACACAATAATTCCCATTACTTGGACATTAAAAAGCAGTTTCAGAAGTGAACTAGTGTTATTTTATTATTATAATTTTTTTCTAAACGGTTATAATGCCACCAGAGCATAATTACGAAAGGAGGGGAAGGGGCGGCTGACGCGAGCGCGACGTTGAACGCGGCGCGCCGTGGGGTGGCGCGCGAACGCGGACCTCCTCGACGCTGGGCACTTTCAAAATTGTATACTTACAAATCCGTTCATTTAACTTGTTCATTACTACTTTTTGTCAAATGTAACTGGGCGACTACCTACATATGTGCACTATTTTGCTTTATTACTCAAATTGTTAAGTTTAAAGTTGGTCTTATTGCACAACGAGAAATGAAATAAAGCAAATTTGTGTTATTTCACATTCAATTAGCAACGAAATTTCAAAAAATCATTTTTGTAAATTGCACTTGTTATATAAAACAAGTAATTTTTAGCAAAAAAAAAACCGACTTCAACTCTCATATAAAAAATATATATATATATATATATATCATGATCCACTGATCGGATCTTAACCAGATTAGTATGGGACCACCTCTGAGACACTACCTTTCCGATGCAAAAAGTTATCGAAATCGGTTGACGTGGTCCAAAGTTATGCGGTAACATAAAAAAAAAAAAAAAAAAAAAGATTCCGACGAACTGATAACCTCCTCCTTTTTGGGAAGTCGGTTAATAAACCGCAAAAGTTGTCTCGGAAAAACTCTAAAGTGAAAAACTTTGATTTATATGGTTTATATTAGGCGTGTTTTATTCAACCATCACAAGCAAATAGCTAAATCTTGGTCAAATAAAACGAAATTAGCTTATTTCCTATGTTAGCCTAATTTTGACAGTTGTTTGACTGCAAATAGTGTCAAAGTAAGTTTTAGCCTCTTTCTGATTGGCTGAAGGAGAAAATTTCTGATGCTGAATGGCAATGCCTCTTGTTCAATATACAAGCCAAGATAGCTTTTCATAAGCCAATATAATTATGTTGGGTAAGTCCTCCATACAAAATAAGCTAAAAGCTTAAATTTCTGGACAAATAAAACACGGCTATTATAGAACGAACTTTATTAGGTTTGTTCCACAAGCTACTCGAAGTCACTTCGAGTTACACACACGAGTTCCACAAGTAAGATTTAGAGTTTATTTGATATACGCTGACAGTTTGAACTTTTCTTTTCTGCAAGTGGATAGCTTGTGGAGCAAACCTATTTTCATAAATGATTAACGCGAAAAATTTTTCATGAAAATTACCGAAACCGAACCGAAATAAATGAAATGAAATAATTGTGAATATTAGAACAAGGTATTCACTTTCATTTGTCGCCTAGTGTATATCTATAACTAACTGTTAACAGATAAATCAGAATGAATTAAAGTTTTGTAACGTAGCTTCGCCCACGCTACAATAACATACTCGACATCACCCTAGCGTACCTTTCAACTGCACATAACTATATACCAATATATAAACATACATACATACATACTGGTAGACGTACACACAAACTAACATACCAACGTGGACTAAAAGCACCCCGATGTACAATACATACATGCATACATACGCACACACGAAGCTGGCATGGTAAGCACATACAAATTTCGCAAACGCCAACTTGGATAATAATGCGCACCAACATATGGAAGAAATTCGCTACACAAAACACATAACGCGGAATAAGCCCACTCACTTCTCAAACAGCTCATACAAAACCAAAGCTAAAGCTGCCAGCACGAACTCAACCAGCATCAGTTGTCCGCATGAACCAAAAATACAAGATCACGCGGGCAGGAGAGCAGCCCGTTAGAATCGCATTTAGGAAAAAAGTTTAACGATTTTGACAATAGCTGTTTGTTTACATTTCTTCATTGTTTACAATTTGGTTGTGGCTTTTTACTGCAATTTTCTTCTTTTTCGCCTGTGACAACATGTGTACACATAAGGTAAAGAATAATTTAACACAACGGCGTGATTTATAGAAGAATTTGCATAATAAAAATGATTATTCATGCGTTCAACAATTTCGCGGTTTTCTCCGTTCTCTTCGTTGTTTACTTCTTACAACAAAGATGGCGTCGAGATTTCGGCAGTTAGAAAATAACTTTTTTCGTTCTTTCCTTCCCGCGTGATCTTGTGTCTTTCGTTCATGAGTTGTCCGTAGGTAAGCACGGAGCGCATCTTGGCTTTCCTCCTCGGAGGATGACTGATTTAGTAAAGGCAAAAAGTAATTAATAATCGGTTAATCGAAGGCATTCGATTAATATTTGCAATTAATCGTAAGAAATTAACCTATTAACCGGTCGTTTCGACTAAAATGCAAAGTTACTAAAAACCATTTACATTAGTTATAAAAACTGCATGTTTTATTTAAGGATACATTTCTTGTTAAAATGTGGAAACTTGTGCCTTCAATGCAGTGCGGATACAATCAAGAAAACTAAAAACGAAGGGGGAGAATAAATAAAAACATGCAAAGTAGTATACCATGCGTTATACACCCCGTGTCAGAATTATAAGCGCAACACAACAATGTTTTCTTTGTTATTTAATTTTAGTTATTTTTTTTAATATAGTTTATTCTTTGTCAAAAATCGTAAAAATAAAAACAATGTAAAACTTTGTGCAATATTAAAAAAATCAACAAACAAAAAAAACAAATTTCAAGCCTTTTAATAAGGTTTCTTAAAAAGATTTTCAGTATGCAGTTTTGTAGCCCATTAAATTTTTGTATAAAATTGCAAGATTGAAGTATCTGGCACTTGCCATTGATTTTTGGCGATTTTGTTTTTGTTGTCGGTGTTGCCTATTTGCTTTCATATAAAAAAAAAAAAAACATCGAACATACTTTGTATGGAAGAAAATGTAAAACACCGCCTTTGGAAATTAAAATGAAAATATGTGCAGGTTGTGATTTTTTAGTTTCTGCTTAGGTTAAACTAAAAAAATTGTCAGAATACGAGAATGTAAAGTCTCCCAACTCGTAAAATTATACGTATGTACGTATGTACCGAGTAGAGGAGATACTTGTATTTAGGGATAAATCGATACAAGTAAATCCAAGTACATACTCAATACTTTTCTCAACTTACCAAGTATTTTTTTACTCGATACTTTTTACTGCGATCCAAGTAGGTATCGAAAAAAAATACTTGTATCGGAAGCGCAAAACTTATTATGCTTCAGCATTTTCTTTGAAAAGCACTATTAAAAAATATTTCCTCCAGTAAGTACGAAAAAATGCATCACTTAAAACTTTTAAGGGAAATGTAACTCTTCTCGATTTATGTGTATGTTTGCAACCTTGTTTTGTGAAAAGCTTGTCCCACTAAATATTTTTAGAAAGGCAAAAAATAATATGGCGACCCTTTTTTCGCCAATGAATCCATTTTTTTCGACTTTCTGAAAATTCGCAACGGCAACACTGCGTTGTTGCGTCATCTGTTGTTGGGTCATCTGTCCCTTGCGAGAGGCTTTTCTCAAAAACAGATACTACAAAAACTATATTAAAATCTCGAAACCGCCTTTCAGGAAAACACTTGGAAAAGTTGATGTTTTTAGGAAATATAACAAAAAAGGAGTTATTTTGTTAAACTCATTTTATATGAAAAACTTTATCTATTCATCTTGTAAAAATTTATTCCATTGTTTTTTGAAATCAAATACTATAGACAAATAATAGTTGTCTTAAATTTTTGTCTGAAAAATTATTAAAAGATAAATAATCTTGTAAAAATGCATATCTTTTGTGAAAAAAAAAATACAATTACTTTGAAAAATATGCAAAATCGTAGTCTATGTACAAGTACTCGATACCTTTCCTTTACTGAGTAGGTATCGATACCTTGTTTGATACATGGACAAGTACTGATTTGAGTAATACCTTGATGGTTATCGATTTATAATATTATTGAACGGTTAGTACGTAGTTTTTTTTCATACATTATTGTTAATCGCTCGATTAAGCGAAAGGAAAATTTCGATACAATTAAAACGGTTACCGAATGAAAAAAACCGATTATAATCGGTTATTCGAATAATCGTGCCATCTCTAGACTGATTGGTTGAAGAGGGCTGCCAGGGGGGAATACCCCTCAGGCAACACTCCAAAACCATTATGGGCTAGACCCATTTTTGGATACGGTCTCAAGCAGACAGGGGGCGTGGTCCATTTGGGCTTGCCTNGGAAATGTAACTCTTCTCGATTTATGTGTATGTTTGCAACCTTGTTTTGTGAAAAGCTTGTCCCACTAAATATTTTTAGAAAGGCAAAAAATAATATGGCGACCCTTTTTTCGCCAATGAATCCATTTTTTTCGACTTTCTGAAAATTCGCAACGGCAACACTGCGTTGTTGCGTCATCTGTTGTTGGGTCATCTGTCCCTTGCGAGAGGCTTTTCTCAAAAACAGATACTACAAAAACTATATTAAAATCTCGAAACCGCCTTTCAGGAAAACACTTGGAAAAGTTGATGTTTTTAGGAAATATAACAAAAAAGGAGTTATTTTGTTAAACTCATTTTATATGAAAAACTTTATCTATTCATCTTGTAAAAATTTATTCCATTGTTTTTTGAAATCAAATACTATAGACAAATAATAGTTGTCTTAAATTTTTGTCTGAAAAATTATTAAAAGATAAATAATCTTGTAAAAATGCATATCTTTTGTGAAAAAAAAAATACAATTACTTTGAAAAATATGCAAAATCGTAGTCTATGTACAAGTACTCGATACCTTTCCTTTACTGAGTAGGTATCGATACCTTGTTTGATACATGGACAAGTACTGATTTGAGTAATACCTTGATGGTTATCGATTTATAATATTATTGAACGGTTAGTACGTAGTTTTTTTTCATACATTATTGTTAATCGCTCGATTAAGCGAAAGGAAAATTTCGATACAATTAAAACGGTTACCGAATGAAAAAAACCGATTATAATCGGTTATTCGAATAATCGTGCCATCTCTAGACTGATTGGTTGAAGAGGGCTGCCAGGGGGGAATACCCCTCAGGCAACACTCCAAAACCATTATGGGCTAGACCCATTTTTGGATACGGTCTCAAGCAGACAGGGGGCGTGGTCCATTTGGGCTTGCCTAATTCCGAGCACCCCTGCCTGCTTGCGATACCGCGCGGCTAGCGGGCGCTGAAGGGGAGCGAACCACTTCCCTGCAGCGCCTAGCGGCCACGAATACATACGGGGGGACTGGGCAACCTTTCGATGCCCTGGGGGGACCGCACTAATGATCAGTTGTCCGTAGTTGTCCGTATCACCAATCTGGACAGCCAGCACCGCTACCGCCCTAAGGCCGAGATCACTACCGAGGACCGCCCGCTATTCACCGTCATCTGGGGCCGCCGCAATAATCACCCCCACCGCAGGGTCCCGCACCGCTGCTCTAATCACCGGGGGCCGCTACTATTACTACCGCCCCAAGGCCGACATTTCTACCGAGGACCGCCCGTTATTCACCGTCATCCAGGTCCGCCGCAATAATCACCCCCACCGCTAGGGCCCGCACCGCTGCTCTAATCTCCGGGGGCCGCTACTATTACGGCCGCCCCAAGGCCGAAGCTACAACCGTGGGCCGCCCGCTATCATCACCGAGGACTGCGAACGCTAACTATCGCCAACCAGGGCCGCTGTCACCGTTGCCACCA
Organism: Rhagoletis zephyria; assembly: GCF_001687245.7. NCBI lineage: Eukaryota > Metazoa > Arthropoda > Insecta > Diptera > Tephritidae > Rhagoletis > Rhagoletis zephyria. The sequence continues at coordinate 61,813 of NW_016157789.1, read as the reverse complement.
TCAGGGCCCGCTGCTACTGTCTTCATCACTGGGGCCGCCGCTACTACCCGTCACGAGTACGGTAATCGCTACTGCGGACGTCAACCATCGTCGTCCAGGACCGCTGTCACCGGCGTAGTTAAAAAGGGCCGCATTCGCCCTTCGCCACAATCAGGGCCGCATACAACACCACTGCGGGAGGTCGCTGCCGCCCTCATCATTATATGGGCCACTGCCAACGACACCGCTAAGGCCGCCACCACTACTGCAAGGGAACTGCAGACAGCCGTCGCAGACGCCGTCACAACCGCCGCGACTGCTCTCATTGCCACGATCTTCACTACGACTGACGCGTACCACTCAGTGTTGCCGTTTTAGCCCTTTGGTGCCTAGATTTAGCTACCACATACTTTTTTTGGCCACATAAATTTAAAATTGCCCCTAACCCTTTGGAGAATTTATTCATACTGGGCATGAAAAAGTTGTATATGCTTAATTTGATCTATTTTTTTTTGGCATATATGTAAGAGATGAATTTTTAAACTAAGGAAGACTGACATATGTGTTTTGTATGTTCCTTACGTTTTTATACATAATACTGTATAAGTGTTAGGGCTGTTTTTTAGCTTATCTATTAACGATTTAACTATAGTTTAAAATATATAAGCTTACCGCCCTTAGGGCCAGTTTTTCAGTGCCAGATTAAACTCAGATTAAGTAAACTGGGTTTAAATTGAACAGCTGGCTGACAGTTCACTGGCTGATCTTAGTTTAAACAAGCCAGATCGGGCGTTTAAACTTAGTTTGAACCACGGCCGTGCACTGAAAAACTGGCCCCTAATATGCTTCATTAGTTAAATGGCCCATCAAGTCGATTGACCGTGTATGCTCTTGTGGTGTGATTGTACCAGCTGCTGGTGCGACTTCAATAACTACTTGAAAATTTTATGATTGTACCAGCGTGCTGGTGTCGTGAGTGGTGAAATTAGCTAAATTTGCTAATAAAAAAATATTTTGGCGGAAATTTAGAAGCTGTGTTTGTGGAATATTAAGTTCACGATATTGCAGTTGTGAATTAAAAAAAAAAATGTTTAACAAAATGGTAGAAAAATTATTAAATTTCGGCTCAAATCCAGCGTTGCCGTTTTGGCCCAATTGGACCAAAATTGGTAGCTTCATTCTCCTTTGGTAGTTTGGTTGGTTCGATAAAGCTTTTGGTAGGCAAAAATGNTACCGCCCCAAGGCCGACATTTCTACCGAGGACCGCCCGTTATTCACCGTCATCCAGGTCCGCCGCAATAATCACCCCCACCGCTAGGGCCCGCACCGCTGCTCTAATCTCCGGGGGCCGCTACTATTACGGCCGCCCCAAGGCCGAAGCTACAACCGTGGGCCGCCCGCTATCATCACCGAGGACTGCGAACGCTAACTATCGCCAACCAGGGCCGCTGTTACCGTTGCCACCATCAGGGCCCGCTGCTACTGTCTTCATCACTGGGGCCGCCGCTACTACCCATCACGAGTACGGTAATCGCTACTGCGGACGTCAACCATCGTCGTCCAGGACCGCTGTCACCGGCGTAGTTAAAAAGGGCCGCATTCGCCCTTCGCCACAATCAGGGCCGCATACAACACCACTGCGGGAGGTCGCTGCCGCCCTCATCATTATATGGGCCACTGCCAACGACACCGCTAAGGCCGCCACCACTACTGCAAGGGAACTGCAGACAGCCGTCGCAGACGCCGTCACAACCGCCGCGACTGCTCTCATTGCCACGATCTTCACTACGACTGACGCGTACCACTCAGTGTTGCCGTTTTAGCCCTTTGGTGCCTAGATTTAGCTACCACATACTTTTTTTGGCCACATAAATTTAAAATTGCCCCTAACCCTTTGGAGAATTTATTCATACTGGGCATGAAAAAGTTGTATATGCTTAATTTGATCTATTTTTTTTTGGCATATATGTAAGAGATGAATTTTTAAACTAAGGAAGACTGACATATGTGTTTTGTATGTTCCTTACGTTTTTATACATAATACTGTATAAGTGTTAGGGCTGTTTTTTAGCTTATCTATTAACGATTTAACTATAGTTTAAAATATATAAGCTTACCGCCCTTAGGGCCAGTTTTTCAGTGCCAGATTAAACTCAGATTAAGTAAACTGGGTTTAAATTGAACAGCTGGCTGACAGTTCACTGGCTGATCTTAGTTTAAACAAGCCAGATCGGGCGTTTAAACTTAGTTTGAACCACGGCCGTGCACTGAAAAACTGGCCCCTAATATGCTTCATTAGTTAAATGGCCCATCAAGTCGATTGACCGTGTATGCTCTTGTGGTGTGATTGTACCAGCTGCTGGTGCGACTTCAATAACTACTTGAAAATTTTATGATTGTACCAGCGTGCTGGTGTCGTGAGTGGTGAAATTAGCTAAATTTGCTAATAAAANCCGTGTATGCTCTTGTGGTGTGATTGTACCAGCTGCTGGTGCGACTTCAATAACTACTTGAAAATTTTATGATTGTACCAGCGTGCTGGTGTCGTGAGTGGTGAAATTAGCTAAATTTGCTAATAAAAAAATATTTTGGCGGAAATTTAGAAGCTGTGTTTGTGGAATATTAAGTTCACGATATTGCAGTTGTGAATTAAAAAAAAAAATGTTTAACAAAATGGTAGAAAAATTATTAAATTTCGGCTCAAATCCAGCGTTGCCGTTTTGGCCCAATTGGACCAAAATTGGTAGCTTCATTCTCCTTTGGTAGTTTGGTTGGTTCGATAAAGCTTTTGGTAGGCAAAAATGTTTTGAAAAGTCAATCAAAATGAGCATTAAAATTTGTTCACTTACTTTGCGTTTACACGTTGAAAACATTTCTTTCACTTATAAGTTTTCTTTGTTTTTCCAAATTTTACTAAGCACACAATTTTCTGCAAACAAAAACTGGCTTCCCAAAGCTATGATCGATCAGCTGTTGAAATTGAACAAAAATTTGTTTATCGTCTGGAAAGAAAAATTGGTGATAGGCAATTTCCAAAGTGTGAGTGTATGCAAATTGAAACAAAATTTGGAATTTTTTTATTGAAATGCATAAAATCTCAGATTTTGTTTTTTCAAACATAAATATTTTTTGATATGAATAGAATTAACTCAAAGGTTTTTACATACATTTATTACAAAAGTTTTTTACGCAATACGTTAATTATTTTATTTAAAAGCCCGAATTGGTTTTGTTTAACTTTAAATATTGGTATGAATGAACACCGTAAACGATATTATACTGTAAATTTGTGTAGCTAAAACGGGGTGTAAATTCAAGAAATTTCGTTTTAATGATGAACAAAAATTTGGTAGATTGGAAACTGATTTGGTAGGCATTTTGGTACCTAAAACTAAACTCCAGTGGCAACACTGCTCAAATCATTTCGATCTTTCCTCGACCTCATTTGTAAAGAAATAAATATTGTACCAGCATGCTGGTAAGTTATATGCTTCGATCTTGATGGTACAATCACTTGATCGATCCAGCAAGCTGGTGTCGTATATTTCCCCTTTTATACGAAAAGGTTTTTGGTTGGATAAAATATTCGCTTTTTTCCAGAGTTCATTGTTTTTCTATACCATTACTTATTGAAAATGATTGCGTGTATACTTATATATGATTATGTAAGTAAAGAATTTTAGCTACCATTTTTAGCCACAACGACTTTTTTTATCTCTTTTTTAGCCCTTTTTTTAAAGGAATTTGGCTACCACTAAAAATGCTTCGTGGCACCACTGGTACCACTGCCAATCTGCTGTCATCNACCACGGCCGTGCACTGAAAAACTGGCCCCTAATATGCTTCATTAGTTAAATGGCCCATCAAGTCGATTGACCGTGTATGCTCTTGTGGTGTGATTGTACCAGCTGCTGGTGCGACTTCAATAACTACTTGAAAATTTTATGATTGTACCAGCGTGCTGGTGTCGTGAGTGGTGAAATTAGCTAAATTTGCTAATAAAAAAATATTTTGGCGGAAATTTAGAAGCTGTGTTTGTGGAATATTAAGTTCACGATATTGCAGTTGTGAATTAAAAAAAAAAATGTTTAACAAAATGGTAGAAAAATTATTAAATTTCGGCTCAAATCCAGCGTTGCCGTTTTGGCCCAATTGGACCAAAATTGGTAGCTTCATTCTCCTTTGGTAGTTTGGTTGGTTCGATAAAGCTTTTGGTAGGCAAAAATGTTTTGAAAAGTCAATCAAAATGAGCATTAAAATTTGTTCACTTACTTTGCGTTTACACGTTGAAAACATTTCTTTCACTTATAAGTTTTCTTTGTTTTTCCAAATTTTACTAAGCACACAATTTTCTGCAAACAAAAACTGGCTTCCCAAAGCTATGATCGATCAGCTGTTGAAATTGAACAAAAATTTGTTTATCGTCTGGAAAGAAAAATTGGTGATAGGCAATTTCCAAAGTGTGAGTGTATGCAAATTGAAACAAAATTTGGAATTTTTTTATTGAAATGCATAAAATCTCAGATTTTGTTTTTTCAAACATAAATATTTTTTGATATGAATAGAATTAACTCAAAGGTTTTTACATACATTTATTACAAAAGTTTTTTACGCAATACGTTAATTATTTTATTTAAAAGCCCGAATTGGTTTTGTTTAACTTTAAATATTGGTATGAATGAACACCGTAAACGATATTATACTGTAAATTTGTGTAGCTAAAACGGGGTGTAAATTCAAGAAATTTCGTTTTAATGATGAACAAAAATTTGGTAGATTGGAAACTGATTTGGTAGGCATTTTGGTACCTAAAACTAAACTCCAGTGGCAACACTGCTCAAATCATTTCGATCTTTCCTCGACCTCATTTGTAAAGAAATAAATATTGTACCAGCATGCTGGTAAGTTATATGCTTCGATCTTGATGGTACAATCACTTGATCGATCCAGCAAGCTGGTGTCGTATATTTCCCCTTTTATACGAAAAGGTTTTTGGTTGGATAAAATATTCGCTTTTTTCCAGAGTTCATTGTTTTTCTATACCATTACTTATTGAAAATGATTGCGTGTATACTTATATATGATTATGTAAGTAAAGAATTTTAGCTACCATTTTTAGCCACAACGACTTTTTTTATCTCTTTTTTAGCCCTTTTTTTAAAGGAATTTGGCTACCACTAAAAATGCTTCGTGGCACCACTGGTACCACTGCCAATCTGCTGTCATCAGTAGCACTCCCGTCGCCGTACAATTACCCACCGAATAATCTCCGACACCGACTGCCGACTCTCTCTCTCTATCTTCCGCTCTCCCCTGTACGACAAGTTGCCGGCATTCTAGATAGCCGCGTGTGTGTGTGGGTGTGTTCGACTTAATACACAAATCATTGTGTTTTATTTGGTGGGGGTTAGTGGGACCTTCGCTGGACTCTGGAGCGGCTGAGCATATCTCAGCCTTCGACAAAACCCACCTCATACTTTTATGGCCTTATTCATAAAAAATAAAGTAGGTTTAAAAAGCTTTATGAATTGACGTTTTCATAAATTTTTCAATTTATAAACCTTTTTTAAAACTATTTAATTTTTTATGAATAAGGCTATTAATCTAAAGATATTAATTTACTTTTTGAATTCAGCTATATAACTTCTTATTTGCATTCATATATGCATTTATTGGCAAGAGAGCAGAGCTCAAACCTAGCAAGCAGAGAAGTGGCTAATCGAAGGGGGGGACAAATACAAATGAGATATCTTAGCAATAGACGTCATCCTGAGCCACAGCTGCGATCATCTCTTTTTTAGAGTTGCTTATTTTGGTCAAAACAGTGCTTTTTTGACCTGAGTTGCATTAAATAGTTTCAAAAACTTAGTAGTATTTGTTGTTCAAATGGTAACATATATGCCCAAAAACTTGAAAAATATTAGATGATTGTTTTTTAAAAATGCTATTTATAAAATTTCGTTTTGATTTCGACACTAGAAATATTCATATTATAAAAGTTTAAAGCTTTTAAAAGGTACGTTAGAATGCAACAATGTGCTTGAATTTGTTTGCATCTTCGTCAGATTATTCGTTTGCAGACTCGAAAAATGGCGAATAGCCATCAAAATACATGATTCAAAATATACATCTTTCACTGGACACACAAATTGGGTGGATGCAGCAAAATTCAGCCCTAATGGCCAGTTAATTGCATCGTGCGGCGACGACAAGCCATTAAGAATTTGCGATACATCTTCAGGCGAATTTGTGCGAACGTTAACCGCGGAAAGAGGTATGGGACGACAGCTGGCATGGCATCCAGACGGTAATCTGGTGGCTTTAGCATTAAGTTGTAACCGCGTTAAGATATTTGACATAGCCGAAAGCGAGCTAATACAGTTGTATCAAGTGCAGTCGGCGCCGGTGAATAATGCTGCATTTCACCCAAGTGGAAATTTGTTGACTGGCGGCGATGACGATACAATAACATTGCTTGATTTATTAGAAGGTCGACCAATTTATTCACTAACTGGCCGTACTGGCAAAGTTTGCGCCGTCGCTTTCTCTCCAGATGGTAGACATTGTGCTTACGCGGGCGAGGAGCGACAGGTAATTTCTGCTTTGTGTGTGAAAAACTTATATAATATACATTTTTTCCCCATATTCAACAGTTGCTCGTTTGGAAATCTAATTTGCATACATGTGATGCCAATAGCTTTCGCAACAAACAACCCAGTTCTCAAAAAGTCCAAATTGACTTTAGTCATAACTCCGCCATAGACAAACCAGTTGCTGGAGCACCAAAAGTCAATATACTACAAGAGAGCCATCTCCAAGCAGCTTCACCACACCACACCGTCAACACGAGTCGTGGCTGCTATCAGCGTTGCCACAGACACATTTTTTTCCTACCAAAATTACCTACCATAACCAACCAAAACCTACCAAACATTTTTTACAGTTTTAATATTTTTTTTCAATGTCAAATTTATTAAAAACATAGCTAACATAACATTTAGTAAAACTAAAACACAGCTAGTACAATGAAAACAAATTAGCTGCGTATAACGATTCATTTTACTGTACATACATACATATCGTCATTAGATACGAATAAAGACGCGAGCTCAAAAGTTGACAGCGAAAAAAGACGCGTAAAAAAATTTCGGCGTAGAAGAACTCTTAACATAGGCGAGGGCAAAGAAAGACGCGTTAACCTCTTTGACGGGGAAGAAAGACGAAGAAGACTTATTTTCGCGGTCAATTATGTTTGCGAGTATACGAATTCCCCAAAGAGTTTTTCCGGACTGATGTTGAATCCAACGCGTCTTTTTTCGCAAGACACCCGAGCGTCTTTATTCGTGTCAAGTGACTATATTATTATTATTACTTCGGAGATACCCGCGTTGCGACCTAAGAAGATATATTGTGCTAAATCCTAATTGTAATCGCTCCAATATTAGGCTATTTAAAAAGCTCAGCACTTTTGATGAAACCATGTTCCAAATTTTAAATGGAGAAGACAATCCTTCCCCATGGTGCATCAATATACTATTTATGCTTCGTGGACAGGCACATAGAATATACTCTGGGGCTTCCTTCAACGGCCCACAAAACCTACAGTCAGTCTCTAAAGAAAGACCCTTTAATTCAATCGGTACGTTAACTTGCAGTGTGCTGTCAGATAACCAGTAAGAGTTTTAAGTTCAAGGTATCTTTCGGAGTTCCTCCTGAAAAGTTATGAATCTCTTTGATTGTCTTATTCCCTTCGACTTCCGCCAGTGTGCAGCAATTCCCAGCCAGCTCCTAAGTAGGTCTGCAGTGTATTCTTTAGATGTACCGCAAAAAGGCTTGGAACTATGCAAACGCATTTGGGCTCCACTCTTTGCAAGACAGTCAGTCCTTTCGTTGCCTTCAAACCCTTCATGTCCCTGAACCCTCCACAGCGGTGGGCTATTGTGGGCTCCCAGGTGATTCAAGAGTTCATAAGCCTTGATGCCGTTTTAAAAGACTCTAAGGCTTCTAACGCTGCATGAATATCTGACATAATATTTATTCTGGCCTCATTTGCCTTCTGCGATAAAATTCGAGAACACAGACTTCGATTGCGAAGGCCTCCGCCCAGAATATGGTTGGGTAAAAGCCCATTGGCAGACTTTCCTGGAATCTTGGACCAAGTACGCCATAAAGTATATATGGCAATAATAAGGGTATACGTTTGCACTGAGGAATCGTGTTTGCGGCCGCCGTTATACGAACGCACCGGTGAAATATTCATGTAAAAAAAAATTGCTAAAATGTTTACAGATACATATTTTCTATTTTTCTTAAATAACTATTACTCGTAGTCCCGAAACCTACCAAAATCCAATCAAGCCTACCAACCTACCAAATGGAAAAACCTACCAGTTTTGGTAGGAAAAGCCCATGTTTGTCAACACAGGCTGCTATTCCACTAAAAAGTATGCTACGTACACATATCTTTTAAACTACAAATATGTAGTTGCGTTCCAGATGCTTCACGACTTCTAGGTTTTACAGGATTTGGAGGAAAAGCTGTTTTCGCCATTAATAAACTTTATGGAAGCTGGCCACCTGGAACAGATTCCTGTAAAAACCTGCAAATCGTGAAGTATTTGGAACGCAACTTTTTTATATATTTTATAGTATATAGTTAAGTCAAACTGAAGAGTGGAGTCATCCGAGGCGAGCGATAATTGCCAATCAATTTGCGAGACTATCAATTGAGTTAACTGACATTGTGGTACATACATTGCTACATTCTAATGGAATTAATTCGACGATGTTGAGGTGAGCGAAAATGCACATTACAGCTTGTTCAGCATGTACCTGGGCTTGGGTACAAAGGAAAAGCAGCAGTCGTGAGGATTTAATACCATTATCGTTAGTGAAACGCTGTGATAGTATTTAATTTTTCTTAAATTTCCATCTTTTATTTCTTTTCATTCATTTGCAGTTTCATTAAGAAGCTTATAGAGGACAGAGCTGTTGGTGAGGAAGGTGTCGAGTTACTGCAGTACTGCAACTGGGAAAATCCACATTTCGCACGTGCCCCACTAACCGAACCATGAGAAAATTAGATTATGATATAACGACGACGAAAATTGGTACCAGTAAAAGATTATGAATGCTCCGTTTTGTATGTGAAATTTGAGTATGTAATGAAATCTGTGTTCGTATGGAATATTAGGTTATGCCAAAGGTTGGCTTTAGTATAATGCGGCATTCCGGCATACCGTTGCAAATAACTCACTGGCGCCGAGCCGTTGAAGAAACGTGAAAGAAATGGTTCCGATACTAGAAAGTCAATATTCTTGTTAAGGGTCATCGAAAAATTCCTTGTGTTGTAAATAATAAAGGGAATGCCAGATTATACTAAAGCCAGTTTCCCGACATAAACTAATATTCCATACAAACACAGAAATATAAATGTATCTAAACCTGAATAACTCAAATCAAATTGGATTGCATTTGCATAATATACCTAATATTGGAATCTGTTTTGATCGTAAAAATACAACTTGCAATCATTTAGATTATAGTTTTGAAAGAAATTGATTGCAATCGTAAATTGTATCAAAATTGTTAATAGCAATCTGCCTTAAATTTATGTTCCCCATGTAACGGATATAAAATACGTTAAATCCGCACTATCTGCATTAACAAAAAATATAAATTCGCTGATTTAAAATAAAACAATTCATATTTATGTTCTAATAAGAATTGTTTCTTTATTGAAAGTATTTAATACTAATATAATGTAGTGGGTAATGTTTAAAAATGAATTCGCAATATGTCCGCAGCTCAGGTTGATTTGAAGAAATCCGTTTAAATTTTTCGAATTACATCTACTTGAATATATGATAGGCAGGGTTGCATACAAATGGTAGTTCCATAAATATTTAAATTATGTTAGTTCATTCAATATTTACATCTGGGCCAATAAATAATAACAAATATAGCCGCAAAACTAAGTTTCGATTAAAACGAGTTTTTATAACCCCCCATAAAATTCCGATTAATTTTAAATACGAAAATAACGATATTTTTTCATGGAGAAGTAATTTTTTTCATATACCTTGTTTATACCTACACAAGAACCGCATTAACAAAAAACCGATTGGACTCAACATATACCTTGTTTATACCAACACCAGTTCGATGTGATTCAAAACGGAAGCATACCAACTTTCAATACGCTCAGAAATTCAAAAGTGCATTGACTCGAATTTGTTTTCAAATCGCTTAGAAACAGGTATAAACAAATCACTCATTTGACGCGAAGTGAAAAAAGGCTGGTTTTCTTTATACGGCCCGTTTTAAATCTGAATTATTATTATAACAAATTTGAATTTTTTCAGCTTCCATTTTGGTCCACCGCGCAAATTAATTCTTTAAGGAATATCGCATAAAAATAACAATTTTGTTTACTTTTGAATACGGTTTCAGCAAGTGCGCTATAACGACACAGGTATAAATGGTTGAAAGAAATATGTGTTGAGTCAAATCAGCTTTTTGTTAATGCGGTTCTTGCGTAGGTATAAACAAGGTAATATATTTCTTTACAGTATTTATACCCCTGTCTTTATAGCGCACTCGATAAAGTCTTATTCAAAAGTAAACAAAATCTGGTATTTTTAAACGACATTTTTTTTAAATAAATAATTTGCGCGGTTGACCGAAATGGTAACAAACAATAATTGTAATTTATTATAACAACTAGGTTATACCCGCGGGTTTCACCCCGCGCTTTTATGCAAATAAGAAAAATAATTTAATAATGTTAGATTTTATTTCTGTGCCCATTTCGTTATAGCTCGTTGTTTTTTAAGCGAGTTAAGGTATTTAGGCCGTTTAAAACTATGAAATTATAAAATCTCGTCTGCGCGCTAGGCATACGAAAGATATCAATCCCTCTAAGTTTACCTTAAAATGGTTCCAGGTATACGACGCGTAAACATGTAACCTTCTTGGAAGTGCCACGGCGGGTTCTAATATTTCCAACTCAAATTTAGTAACCTGGCCTTGATAAAATACCACTTCTCATTACTGTAGCAAATGCCTCAAGAGAGCTTTAGATTATAAGGCCGAACCCGGCTCTCCCTTTTCCATTAAATAAAATTTTTCTATCTATAAAATAAACCTCCATAACAAATTTAAAATACTTCCAAAGATTTTCTATCCTTGCAGAGATATGCATTAAGAAATGTTTAGTATGTATGGGAGGAGACATGCCTCCTTTTTAAATAACTCACATTTTTTCCATGAGCAAGTGAAACATTTTGTATACACAACTCCATACCAAGTTCCAGTATTCTTCCACAAACACTTCCAGGTATATGTGGCAAGAAAAAGT
>NW_016157789.1:8916-48822 GCF_001687245.7 Rhagoletis zephyria | reverse complement strand
AGATATGCAGCATAGAAAAATCAATTTGCATGGGAGTTGCCACACCACCTTTTCCAATAACTCTCATTTTTCTCCATGAGTATGGTATTAGTTTCACATACGTACATACATATGTATTTCCACACCAAGCTTGAAACTTTCAATCAGTATGGGAGGTGCTGCGCCTCTTTTCCAAAAACGTCCATTTTTCTTGTGAGTATGAATATGATTTCACACAGTGTTGGCAAAATGTTAATCTGACCAACGATTAAAATGTTAATCGCGTTTGACGATTAAAATTAATTATTCGTTATCAACTGTACGATTAATGATTAAATTATTTTAGTCGTTAATCGGTTTCTGCGATTACGATTAATTAATTTTAATCATTAATCGTCAATCCATTTAAAAATAAAATCTGATTAAGTTGTCTAGTTTGTCCGAATTTGAAACCAAACACCAGTTATAGTAATTATTTTGTATTTTACGCTTATAAAAAGCACATAATATAAAAAACAATTATAATTATTGTTATTAGTAATACATAAACTGGGAACTTTTACAAACCTAGTATGTAAAACGTTTGTTGGTATAGAGCTTAATAAAAATGCACACCAAATTAATTAATCACCAAACCTACTTGATCAAATTAAGAGTTAATGATAAAAACTTAATTTTTTTAATCGCGGTTAACTGTTTAACTGTTAACTGTTTAATCAGATTAAAATTAATCATTATTAACTGTAAGCAGATTGAATTCAATCGAATTAACTAATTGATTAAAAAATCAGTCGATTAATGCCAACATTTCACATACATATCTCAATTCCGCGTGTTACTTTAATTAAAATTTTCTAATAGGTGGCAACTCCTAAAATAGTAGCTTGTTTTCCAACGTAGGTCATAAGCTATCTCTGTGGCAAATTTCATGCAAATCCGTTCAGTCGTTTCTGCGTATTAATTTAATTAATTTTTTTAACAGGTGGCAACTCTTCCAAAAAATTGAATTGAAAAATTCATTGAATTCAATCGAATTAACTAATTGATTAAAAAATCAATTGATTAATGCCAACATTGATTTCACATACATATCTCAATACCAAGTTCCAGTTTTCTCCCACAAATACTTCCAAAGACATGTATGTAAAATTCCAATTTGTATGGAAGGAAACTTGAGTTATCGGAATCACTTTCAGTATAACGCCATCTAACGTGTACCAAAGTTCGTTCTGATTGGGAGACCGGTTAAGGAAGTAGGTTATTTTTCAATCCAGGTAATAAACCATCTGTGAGCAAAATTTCATTTTTAAACAGGTGGTAGTTCTTAAAAAAGTAATCTAGGTCATAAGCTATCTGTGTGCAAACTTTAATGCAAATCAGTTCAGTCATTTCCGCGTATTACTTTAATTAAAATTTTCTAATAGGTGGCAACTCCTAAAATAGTAACCTGTTTTCCAACGTAGGTAGGCTATCTCTGTGCCAAATTTCATGTAAATCCGTTCAGTCGTTTCTGCGTATTAATTTAATTAATTTTTTAACAGGTGGCAACTCTTCCAAAAAATTCGCCTATTTTCCACTGTAGGTCATAAGCTATCTGCTTGCAAAATTTCATGCAAATCCGTTCAGACGTTTCCGCGTATTAATTTAATTAAACTTTTTTACCAGGTGGCAACTCTTAAGAAAAGTAGCTTATTTTTTCCAATCTACATAGGTAATAACCTATTTTGTGCAAATTTTGATGCAAATCGATTCAGTCGTTCCCGCATATTAAATAAATTAAACTTTTTTACCAGGTGGCAACTCTTAAAAAAATAGGCTATTAACCAATCTAGCCAATAAGCTATCTGCCTATAAAAGTTCATGCAAATCCGTTCAGTCGTTTCCGCGTGATGATTTCCCAAACATCCAAACATACAAACTTTCACATTTATAATATTAGTAAGATAGTAAGATTATAATTTTATTAAAACTAAGTTAATCGCGTCCGATCGGTTCCGTGTTTCGAATCTGAATAATCGTCCGTCTGCCTAACGTATGTTTTCGGGGGCCTCTTCGTTCAGTCAGTGATACCCATTTTTAATAAAGTTCGTTAAATCTACAGAGATGCATTTACGTTACGGTTTATAAGTTATGTCTTTTTCTGGTAGTCCTTTGTTCGTCTGTCAATCCCACATTCGGCCATCCTGATGTTTCATTCGCCTCGGATGAAGGATTCCACGGCTTCATGTACTCTGCCACGGTGTGAGTTATTCTTGGCCCTTCAGTGTCTCCAATCTTTTCCACGGTATAACGACCATGGTCTCTTTTGCCTTTTATTTTATATGACCCAAAAATTTCGGTTTAAGCTTAAGTCCTGTCCCATACTGAGTGCGCTTGACGGCGACTAAATTTCCAACCTCGTATTCGGTTTCTCTTCTTCGGTTTTTATTAAAATTTCTAATGTTCTCATCTTGCATACGGCTAATATTATCTCGCGCTTCTTCTCGTATTTTACTTCTCTCTTCCTCCAGTTCCTCTATAGCTGATTCCTCCAACAGCCCGCGAATGTCAGAATTTGTGTTAACGCGCATATCTACACCAGTCAGAAGTTTGAACGGAGCGTACTTCGTGCTTCGCGTCGGAGTAGAGTTTATTACTTGCTGCACTCTATCCACGTGCTTATACCATAACTTCGGATTTTCGATGCATAGCTTTGTTAACATGGGCATGACAATTTTATGGACTCTCTCTACCTGTCCATTTCCGCGTGGAACCCCGGTTGTTATTACTAGATGCTGGATGTTTTCTTTTCTGCAAACGCATTCGAAGTAAAACCTGTCCCTCTATCCGTTATGCTCCTACGCGGGCTTCCAAACGTCGCTGCTTGCCTCTCCAAACGCTCCAGAACTTCCTCGCTTCCGGTGCTTCTGGTGGGATGCAGCCAAACGAATTTGGAAAATGCATCGACGACTACTAGTTATATCGCTTTTTTGTTTCTTCCATCGGGCCCACATGATCCACATGGTACGTCACAAGAGGTCTGTCCTCCTTGTCGATCGGGTGAAGCATCCCTTCCTTCCTCCCAGCTTTAGTCTCTGCGACCAAGCATTCTACGCAACTCTTGACTACGCGCAATACCTTCGGTGCTAAATCGTAGCTGAAGCAGTCCCTCTCGACCAAATCCTGTGTCTTTTTTGCAGCGTAATGCCCTTGCCTGTGAGCTATCTGTATAACCTCTCGTTCCATCGCCGTTGGTACCACCATAAGTTCTTTAGCGAGATCCTTATGAAGAATTCCATGTTTTACATAGAAATCTTGATAACGCTCGTACTCTAAAACCTTCATTATAGCTGCCAACTTCTCGTCTTTCCGTTGTTCTTCTTGTATCCTATGTCGTAAGGTGTCTGTCATCATCAAGCAATGTATGCGACTTAACGCATCCACGTGTCTCATCTGACTTCCGGAACGGTGCTCAATCTCGTATTGGTAGTCTTGGAGATGCATCGCCCAACGCGATACTCTTAAGGGCACGTCCTGTTTTCTCATTGTAAGTGCAAAAGCGTTGCAATCCGTTATTATCTTAAATCTGCTACCCATAACATAAACTCTCCATTTCTTTAGCGCTGATATAATCGCTAAAACCTCTAATTCGTATGAGTGATACTTTTGCTCCACAGGCGTAGTTTTTCTACTCATATACTCGATGGGGTGTAAGCATCTATCTTCCGAATCTCTCTGCATGAGGACCCCACCATATCCGAACATGGACGCGTCGGTGTGTATTTCGGTCTGGAGCGCTGGATCAAAAAGTTTAAGTAACGGTGGATTCGCTAGAGCAATCTTCAATTGTTGAAACGCGGCGATTTGCTCATCCTCTATTCGAAAGTCTACGCATTTCCCCATGAGATCAGTCAACGGTTTAGCTACCAAAGCATATCTTGGAATGAAACGTCTAAAATATGATGTGAGCCCCAAAAAGCGTTGCAACATTTTCTTATCCGTTGGAACAGGAAAATCGTTTACGGCCTGAGTTTTCTCCTGGGACGGTGTTATGGTTGACGCCTCAACAACGTAGCCCAAGAACGTAACTCGCCTCTTCAAAATTTGGCACTTTTCCCATTTTATCCGAAGCCCGTACAATTCTGCTGTCTCTAACACTCTCTTCAGGGTAGCTAAACCCTCCTCTTCGCTCTTAGAAGGTATAATTATATCATCCATGTACACTATTATAGCATTACTCCGGATAAGTTCACCCAACACGGCATTAACATATCTCGTAAAAACCGCTGGAGAATTACAAATACCGAATGGAGCATACAAAAATTCAAATTGTCCATTATGCGTTACAAAAGCAGTGTATTTACGCGATGAGGCCTCTAACGGAACGTGGAAAAATCCATTACGAAGGTCCAATGTAGAGTAAAAAGTCGCCGATTGAAGTCTCTGCAGAATGTTATCAATTAACGGCATCATGAAGTTGTCGCGTTTTATCTTTTCGTTTAACTTCCGGTAGTCGCAGCATAACCGTTTGGTACCATCTTTCTTTGCCACTAACACTATCGGGGATGCATATTCGGAAGTGCTAACCTGAATAATATTGTCAGC
The DNA here is from genome assembly GCF_001687245.7 of Rhagoletis zephyria. Taxonomy (NCBI): domain Eukaryota; kingdom Metazoa; phylum Arthropoda; class Insecta; order Diptera; family Tephritidae; genus Rhagoletis; species Rhagoletis zephyria. The sequence continues at coordinate 44,259 of NW_016157789.1, read as the reverse complement.
TAGCCACTCATCCACTTGCTTTTCGACTAAACATTGATCGGCATATGACATTCGACGCGGTCTCTGGTATACTGGCACCTCGTCTGACAAGATAATCTTCATTTCGATTGGCGATGGCTTCTTCTTCTCACTTCTGTAGTTCGTGATCAGGCTAAGTACACTTTTCTTTGTTGCAGTTGGTGATCGAGTTCAACCTGCAACTCCACACTCTCGCTACACACAGAGTGTAATATTTGTCCAATCTCCTTCGCCAACTCACTAATAGGTTTCGCCTCTTCGCTCGCCACTATTTTATCGCTTACTACTTCAGGCTCCGGGTTTTGATCTACAATTCTTTTCTTCGGAAACTTAACACCTTCTCCATCAATGACGACGTCCACCTGTCACAGTATATCCTTGCCCAAAATCGCGTCGTACAAAATATCGCGCTCTTTGGCAACGTGAAACTCGATATTGACCTCGACGCCATCCAAATCCATAAGCGCAGTGAAACATCCAAGAGTTTTGATCATTTTGTTTCCGATGCCATACAACATTTTAGTTTTATTTCGTAAATCGACGTATCCAATGTTAACTAGGGTGTCATATCTGACAACGCAAATATCACTGCCCGTATCCAACAATGCTGAAAACCTATAACCGTTTATCTCTAAATCGCGGAATAAACAAGCGTCCTTGGATACTGATTTGGCTTTTGGTTCTTCCTCACCATCGGTGACCACATTAACTCTTTTGTTTTCGCTCCTCTCTTCCGCTCGCGGTATCGTCTGCTTGCACTCATTTACCTTGTGACCAATTTGATTGCACGTAAAGCACCGAATAGCTGATTGAGTACATTGCCTGGCCAAATGCCCTTCTTTTCTGCACTTGAAACACGCCTTGCTGCTTTGTGCCTCAGTTCTAGTACTATCTTTCTCTTGCGGAGACTGTGGAATGAGTGCTCTGCTGCCTATATTATGTTGTGGTCCCCGACATTTCTCATAAACACGCAGGTCCTCCTTGAGATTCTCTATAGTGAGGGCTTGGTACCGAATCTGCTTGTTGGCGCGCGTATCAGGAATACCATCAATAAAATATTCAATGATGCTCTCATCATCCATATTTATCTGACTAGCGATCTCCATCAATGAGTATAGATACTCCAAGAAGCTTTCATTTACTCGCCTACGCCTATTCTTTAGCATGCGATGAATTTCATTTGCGCTAAATTTAACTCCGAATTCCTTCTTGAGGATGGACTTTAGCGAGTTCCAATCCTTCACTGCCCTCTGACTTCTTACGAATATCTTCGCCGCACCCCTAAGTAATTGCTTTCCGTAGATGAACTTTTGTAATTCGTTCCAATTAACAACGGCTGCGTTATCTTCAAACTCTTGCAACCAATGGTTAACGTCTGGTGACCCGCACCCCGAGAATGATGACAACGTATCTTCGATATCGCGAAGACTAAAATAACTCTGAGCTGGTATTGGTATATTAGCCGATCTATTTTCAGAATCTTCACCCGAATCTAAACTCACACCATCGCCTTCATCTCTGGAATGACCGAAGTGTTCTAAAAGAGCGTCCCGTAAATCACGTTTCCGTCCCCTATTTGGTAACCCCAAAGCTGTTAGTTTTTCCCTAAGACTGTTCAAATTCAACGCTAAAATTTCTTCCATGTCCATGTCGATGTCGTTTACAATATTCGATATGATAAATATAGATAAAATTCAAAATCAACTTCTTAGAACTAATTCCAAAGTATGATGGGTTTTTTGAATGTTTACACAGTATTTTAATTCGCTTCAAAATAGTTCCAATTTCAACAATGTAGTCACCAAATTCTATTCAAATGGTTAATTCGTTTGACAATTTTCACACTTTCAACCCTACTGGCCTACTTTCGTTAATTTATTAAATCGAAATTTTCTACTTCAGTTGAACTTTGCAAATCTCTGGCTCAATGGCCTTAATCAAATATTTCACTTAAATTAGAACTGCTTGACACCTCTGGCCTGGTTGCATTAACTCAGCTCCGATTATTTTAGCATTCGCCAAAATGTCCGAAAATCTCTTTTGCTTTTTTCAAGATTAAGTACTTTCAAATAGTTTTCTGAACAGCTGCAAAATTTACAAATCTGACATAAAACTTTCTTAAGGAACAACATGTAATTATCATCAGTGTAGTAAATTTATTTAAAAGTGGCTTTATTGCAAGCGCAGCAACTTTCATTACTTTTAGCCATAAACGTCTCCCCTCTGTCGGGCATACAACTTACTATGCAAACCTTTCCTATCAAACTTCGCTCAAACTTGTATGAAATCAATCACAACTCTGCAACGTTGCCAGAAATGTCAAACAGTGTACATACATAGTATCAAATTCAACTTATCTGTAATGATATAATAGTAGCTCCCGTTCATCACCTTATCCGCAGCTTCAAACCGCAACTCTACCGAACTCAAACCAACAAAACGATTCTCGATCCGACCTCCCGTCGAACCTTGCTTGATGAATTGATAGCAACCTTTTGGCACTTGCTCGCCCTTTTTGCGCACGTACATGCAATTTCTGCCGCTGCCCACTGAAGCTCACAGTCGAACTCTCATCGGCACAATTCCCGTCAACACAACGATTCTCGAAATCTCGCTATTAGGAAGGCCGGACAACTTCCAACTCAACTCACCCTCAAGTGGGACGCACTTCCACACAACTTCTCGATCCGACCTCTGTCGAACCTTGCTTGGGGAATTTAGTACTGCTGTACTGCTTTTGCGCACGTATGAACATACGACCTCTGCCGCAGCTCGCCGTTGCTTTTCTGCCCTTTGCTACTGCGCCCAGTTTTGTGCCGTTGAAATCTGCTACTGACCGTCCATTATTTGATGTGGTCTGTCTGCTCAGCCCGTTATTTTCTGGCTTCACTCTTCTCTGGTTCCGCGTGATCTATTTCCGCACGCACTACCTTTTAATCAGACAATTTTATGTAAAAGTTGACGCTTTTTACATAACGAAGACACGGAACTCTGCTGCTTGTTGCTTGTTTGCTGCGCACAGTAAAATGGTGTGCCGCTGCTTACTGGTGCAAAGCGCACGAAAGAAAATATGCAAACGCCTTCTGCTGCAACGTAGCTACGACCGAACAGAGTTTTTGCTTTAATTTATGTACTTTGTTTTGCAAGTTAACAGGGTTTCCCGGACGAGCCCCCAATCTGTGGGATCTTATTTACCGCCGTGCAAAATGAAAGTCAACCTTTTATATTTAGATTATAAAATTATTAAAACTAAGTTAATCTCGTCCGATCGGTTCCGTGTTTCGAATCTGAATAATCGTCCGTCTGCCTAACGTATGTTTTCGAGGGCCTCTTCGTTCAGTCAGTGATACCCATTTCTAATAAAGTTCGTTAAATCTACAGAGATGCATTTACGTTACGGTTTATAAGTTATGTCTTTTTCTGGTAGTCCTTTGTTCGTCTGTCAATCCCACATACATATGTTTTGAATCGCGGCGAAATGAATTAAAGCGACTTATGCATGCGTATAAACGTAGTAACAGCGAACTGGGTCAAGGCGCTTTATGTGTCGGTATAAACAAGGTAATAGAGCCTTTTGATTCTTATCATTACATACATTAGACATTTTATTTAACTGTTGAAATGGTAACAATTACATATACGCAAAAAGTTACTATACATTAAATTTTTGTTTTATAAAAATACATTTTTTTAATTTCACTTTAATTTAGACAGTGGAAATATTTTCTTTTTAAAAATGTATCACATATTTTTGAAGATTTTCAACGCTTTCAAAAAATACTGCAAAACACAACAATGATCCTTAGGAATAATAAATAAGCAATTGCCTTTTCTTAAAATTTCAGACCCTTTAATCGATAATAAAGAAGCAATTGCTTTTTATTAAAGGTTTAGACCAAGGCGAATTTATATAAGGTGGTGTTACTAGCTCAGCTGATTTTGTGTATGTGTTTCGCCGCACGGCTTCTGATATCAAATTGGAAAATTTTGTTTGAATTTCTACACACACTCTTACAGATTTTGACAGTTTATGCCGCCAAAGCAAAAACAAAATACATGTACATTTTTGTTTTTGTACTCCTGCTATCACCTTATATTAATTCGCCTTGTTTCAGACCTTTTATTCGATTTGTTCAATCAAATTTAAAAAAACGGTTTGAAATTTTAAGAAAAAGCAATCGCTTATTTTTGAATTATTTTATATACTTATTTTCTGTCTCAAAATGGCTTCTCGGCCATGCGGTGGAGTAAATTGAAAAACGAAAAAGAAAAATATTTGAATAGAAATTTGTTTAAAAAACCGATTTAGTTAATAAAAAAGGAGATTGAACATTAATCATGACGATAATGCTTCACTAGACGCCAGGCCAATAACCTAAATCATCAAACAAACATTCGCTTGCGGATGCGGAAAACATCGTCCGAATTGTACGTTTGTCTCCAATTTCTTTTATTAATAAATTTAATTTAGTTTATTTCTACTTGCCGAAAATTTCCAATGGTGCTGATTGCTGCAAGGATTATTTAGCGATTTGGAGCATAATCAACACAATATATGCACATACATATGTATTATTTCACAGATCTCAGGGTCAGCTTAGATATACGTCACCAAAATTATATAAAATTTAAGTAGGAATTATTTTTATTTATAACGTAAAACCGCTATCTGACCCAATCTGATAAGTATATTTCCCCTAAAGTTAACCCATTTTATTTACTCACACTTTGTCTTTCGTGAAAATATATGTTTTATTTAAAATTTTCAGATATGTACATATATTTTAAAATTTTTGCTTTAATTTTTGTCTCCATTTAATATTTAATTAGACACGTTAAGTTTAAAATAAGCTTAAAACGAAACAGCACAGCAACCCTTTTCTGTTCATCTTGAGCACACAAAATCCTCTTTTGTTAAAATTCGGCGCTGCACAAAATCCTGGCTTTTATACTTTCCATCAACCACTTGGCAACCTTGGATTTTCACGAAGCGTTTCATTCGGGTCGTAGTTTTGCAACTTCTGGCCATTCGGTGTTGTATGCCATATTGTTCACACTGTCATCGCCATATTGAATACCCTGTCAACTATTTGTCAACCCTAAGATATCTCACTTGTATTCTTCCACAATGGCACTGACTTTTTGCATTTCAACGACGATGTTTGTTACGTTTCAGGTGACGATATGTATATAAATTCAAAACTTTTAGCCGTGTGTCTCGATTTCTTTTTTGAGTTATGACACAATTGACGTAAATGAGCGATATGTATTTAGTTTGCGATTTCTTACTTGTATGAAGAAGTTCTTAAAAGTTTTATTATTTTCCTTGATCGTTCAATTCCTCCGCCACAAGGAACGTCCGCCAAAAAATCTTTCACAGCTAGTTGAAGGGTATGAGCTGCGCACTTAATAGAAGTAATTGACAGAATATTGATGTTGTTTGTCAATTCTTCCTCGTTCATATCATCGGTACCGTCACTTTCATCATCAAGCAAATTAAGAAGCTCTACTGTTTTCACCATATTCTTACCATTATCGGTTGTAACCGAATAAATTTGGGACTTTCCGATATCAAATTTCTTCAGACTATTCTCCACTTCAGTTGTAACATTTTCAGCAGTGTGCCTCTTAGTCAGTTCTATCATTCCTATAATATATATTCGCAGCTCCAAGTCAACGCAGAACTGAAGATTAACTCCTAAAATGCCTAGATCACAACATGTGGTAGTGTCTAGTTTTAGTGACATTTTATTTTTCACAAGGGCTTTGACTTGTGAAAAGTTGACTCGTATTTTGAGCAGACCAAATCATGAATGTTTTTGGAAGACACTGCAGGTATCCCTAGACCAGAGAATATCTGCTCTGTCAAGATTTTAAATGTTTGCGAATCCAAAAATTGAAAAGGTAACTTTTCGCTTGTTATCATATCAACACATGCATTTTACACTTCATTAATGTTCATTTCCACATTAAATAAAATTTTTTTTTTTAAACCAGCCTCCGTGTCATCAGAAGGAGTATCTTCAATGGCACTTTTATATTGTTGTGGATGTTTTTCCCTCAACTGCCTTTTTAAATTGCAAATATAATTGCCTTTCAATATGTTTTTGCAAATAAGGCAAGTTGACTCATTTTTCGCAGAGTCAAATGAAAAACATTAACGAAACACACTTTCACGCTTTCGACCCATTTTACTATACTGATAATATTTTACTACTTATTATTCGTTAACAATTTTGTGCTTTCAGTGCCGTGCATGTGAGGGGATTATCAAGGGAGATCAAAAACATGTTTCAATCAGAGTAAAACGTTTTAAAAACGTAATTCGTTGCTTTATTGTTTGTTGAAACACATACTTATGTATGTAAGTATGTAGATTGACTGGTGAAAAAATACCACCTACATCTTTAACAGTTTTTTATTGTGATAAACTTTTTTTTATTAGAAAAAATTTTTACCGAAAAAACTAAGCGTGAATTCCGTCTAAGCGTTCGCAAGTTAAGTTAGAACACTATCTGGTTATTTGATGTTATTTTCAACACGCTCCCCAGGGTGAATATTTGGCACGTCACTCGTATGCATGTCAACGAAATAGTAACGGTATGAATTTTCATCAGTAGTGATAATAACAATACGATACCGTACGTGCTCTGTGGACACTTACAAAACCAGTTTATTTTGGCTAATTTCATACAAATAATTGCACAAGCCTTTGAACATATCGCTAACTTAGAATGAAAAGTTATTAAGTCTAGTTATTTAAATTTTACAGGAGGGAATAAAAACCTTTCAAACACATTTTCTTCAAGCACCTGTTTTGCATACTATTGTAGTAATATTTTTGAAAAGTTAATTTCGCAGTAGATTATTTGTTTCGAAATTGATAGAAACTTGTAAGCACTCTTTGAAGCTGTAAATGCAACCCTGCCTAAATTTTAACGAAACGTATCGATAAGTTTGAGAACGAATTCATAGTCGTTCTAAAAGCCGTTGTAAGAAGACGAATAAGTAAGCTAAGAGCAGATATTTACTGTATAAAAGATAGAAGAATTATACTAAGAACTTAACTTTATTTCAGATATTAAAACGCTCTCTGTAACTTCTGAATCCAAACCAAATTTTTAAAATAAACGGCACATGCTTTAGTATATTGGATTTTGGATTTCTTACACGGAGTGATATTTTTTAATATTTATTCCATGGAAAAACCGCCTACCACCGTTTATTTCCTATGAAAAAATATAACTTAAGAAGTCAAAAAACCGTCATGCAATCGTCAAAATCCTCTGAGAACAAAGCGGAGATGAATTCATCCAACGATGATGAAGCCGATGTCACCATAGTTGCACCCGGTGGAGAAATAAATGAGCTCCGTGAGATGGTGAAAAGTTTGCAAGTATCTGTACAAAGTGTAGAGTTAAGTTTGAAATAGCAGAGATTACTCGTCACTCCTGCCGACGAACTCGCTACTAGTATCACTTGTGCTGACACATGTACCTCTGTGGATAGCATTTATCCACGATTGAGAGAATACAAAGGTTGCGCCGATCTCGGACCGCTATTCCTCTCTTAACGAATTTGACAGAATCGTGGTTTGCATGACGTCACACTTGTGCAACTTGTTTACGTTTTCCTTGCAACATTTTTTCTTCTTCTTCCATTCTTGCTCACGTTTTGGCATTTCTCTCTCGCAATTGCACCAGTGTGACGTCACACAAAAGTTATTCTCAAAAATCCTCTCTGATCGGCGCAATCTTGTATTCTATCATTCTTGGCATTTATCCCTATGCCATCACTTCTTCCAGCGCCACAGGCGTCGACGCACAAATTAAGTCTCTCGGGTTACGTTACACTGCTGACGTGCCCAACACAGATAATACAGCCCCCAGAGTATGCAGAACTAACGCTAGCTTTGTCGGCGTACACCCTGTCTATGTCACATCTGGTACTAAGCAATTCACAACTCCTTCTATAGGTTATAGTTATAGCGCGTTGGAACATGTCAACTATCCGACTACTTTCAGTAACGTCAACAGACAGTCTCAAGAAGACTCGTCGCCACTCAATATACACAATGTTAACAGCGATTACAACCCGTATTCTATCAGAAGCATGCCAACACCGAGTTATGCATGTAACCAAACAGCCCCTCGTAAGCTCATCGATTTGCCAGAATTTAAAGGATCGCTACTAATCCACCCGTCCAACGTGTCTACAGTAATGTCAACTTTGGAGTTACATTACGGTCGGCCAGAACTTCTGATTCGAAGCCAACTGGCAACCGTGGTAACTGAATCAAAGATATTTGAGATTGTCAACTTTAGCAGCGTTGTGTCGAATTTAGTCGCTTTTCTGGAAAGCGCAGGTGCAAAGCCCTATCTTAGTGACCTCTCGTTATTGGATGAGCTCGTAAACAAACTTCCACTGAAGAAAAAAGAAGATTGGATTCGCCACAAATTTTCGACAAGTCAGCTATATCCCCATAAAAAAATTCAGTAGCTGGTTGCAAGAAGCTGCCATGTTTATTTCTATGGCAACAGAAATAGTCGGAACCATGATAAAAACATAGCAAGGTAGAACCGCTCTCTCATTTTATCGGCCATGATTTTTTTTGAAGTTTTCCAACATTTTAAAATCATATACAAGTGAAAATAAAAAATTTGAAATTGTTCGAAATTGTTGTTGCTTGAGATTGAAAATGAAAATGTGTGTGCGAGTTTGTGAGTAAATTTAAAAATTAAATTGTTTGGAAACGTCAAGAATTTTAAAAGTGACTCTCAGCGGTTCTACCTTACTATATTTTTATCATGGTCGAAACTACCGATCAATCATGTCACAAATCCAATAAGAATTCGAAGTCAGTGTTGACCGTGACTGCAAATAAGCAGGTATGTATTTTCTGCAAAGACGAACATTTTTTGTACCAATGCCAAAAGTTCAAGAGCACTGAACATACCCATCGATAGGAGTTTGTTAAGGCGAACAAGTTATGTTTTTGCTGCCTACAAGCAGGACATAATATACAGCATTGTTCAAAAAGCCGAGATTTCGGAGTGTGGTACAACAAAAAAATTTACGAGTACGCAGGCAAAGGCTACGCACGAATGTTGTCGCCAGAGGAAGCTGCTCGTGTTGATGAGCGCACGTGGTACTTGCCCCACTTTGTTGTTTATAATATAAACAAAGGCAACAAGCCCTCCTGCAAAGGAAAACGGCATGTCGCTGAATGATGTTCTTATGAAGGGTCCCGAGGAGTTTCAGCCAAAGCCGCTGCTATCAATTTTATATAAATTTCGGCAGGGTAAAGTAGCGGTGTGCGCAGATATTAGGGAGATGTTTCACAGGGTTAACATTAGGAAGGAAGACCAGAATGCCCAGCGTTTCTTGTGGCGTGGGGGAGATAAGGCGAAGTCTCCTGACACGTATGTCATGAATGTGATGATATTTGGGTCTATATGTTCACCATGCTCAGCCCAGTATATACAAAATATTAACGCTGAGAGTTATCGCAAGGAGAATCCAAGAGCTGTTGAAGCCATCATCAATCGACATTATGTGGATGATTATGTTGACAGTTTTGACACTGTAGAAGGGGTCGTCCGAATAACGAGAAAGTTAGTCGATATACATGAAGCTGCTGGATTTGAGTTGCGTGGTTTTGTTTCGAATTCGAGGCAATTGTTCCGGTCAATTTGTGAACTATCTGTAGATTTAGTAGAATCAGGGACTCAGAATATGTGTCGGGGAGAATCTGAAGCCGAAAAAATTCTTGGCATCCAATGGAATCCTAGGGAGGATGTATTGTTTTTCAACTTTCTTTTCTCCAGAGTACCGAAAGCTATATTAAACGGGAGTCGACGGCCTACCAAAAGGGAAATGTTGAGCGTGATGATGTCGGTTTTCGATCCGTACGGGTTTTTATCGAATATCTTGGTTCTTTCAAAAATACTGATGCAATTAGTTATGGCAATTAAATATCGATTGGAATGATTCTGTCCCTGATGAAGTGTATTGCAAATGGTATAAGTGGTTCGGAAGTCTGGAGAAGATAAAAGAATTCCGGATTCCTGGATGTTACCATCCAGAGATTGCCAATCCAAAGACAGAGGTACAGTTGCACATATTCGCAGATGCAAGTGAGCCTGCGTTTGCTGCAGTCGCGTATTGGCATGTGCGTTTGAAGGATGAGGTACATGTTGTGTTCATTGCAGGAAAATCACGCTGTAGTCCCATAACAGTGGTTTCGATTCCAAGGCTAGAACTTCAGGCTGCTGTGTTCGGTGTACGCTTGAAAGAGTTGATAATCTGCAATCATGACGTCAAGCCCAGCAGGATTGTATTTTGGTCAGATTCGAAAACAGTAATTCAATGGATTAAATCTAATGCGCGAGATATAAACAGTTTGTGTCACTGGACATGGAGCAATGGAGGTGGGTGTCAGGTGCGGATAACCCAGCAAGATGTTTGTATGCGGTGCAGCCCGATGTTAACACCCCATTATTTGAAAGAGTTTTCAATTACTACAACTAAGACCAACTAAGAAAAGGTGCCAAATGAGTAAAAACTTGTCAGCCGCCCCTGAAGCGCCATTAATGGGTCAGTTACCAAAGGATATACTAACCCCATATGTACGTACCTTTTCATATACTGGCATAGATTATTTCGGGCCGATTCAAGTATCCATTGGACGTCGAAGAGAGAAGCCGTGGGTGGCAATATTCACCTGTTTAACTGTAAGAGCGATACATATAGAACTGGCTCGAGATTTGTCTTCAGATGCGGCTGTGCTGTGCCTAAGGAATTTTGCCAATAGCAGGGGTGTTCCTGTGCGTATAAGAAGCGAACAAGGTACAAATTTTATTGGCGCCAGTAAGGAAGAATGATTGCAGATTCAACGTGAAATGACAGAGGAGTGTACTCGGCGTAATATAGAGTAGATTTTTAACACGCAACACGCCGGCAAACCAATCTGCAGGTGGTATCTGTAAAATCAGTAAAACGCGTTTTATCATTCACCCTGAAGGAGCAAGCGCCGCTGTGTGAGACTCTTCAAAGCTTGTTAATATAGGCAGAGAATTTGGTTAAATCAGACCGCTTATGCATTTGGCGGTGGATTCTGAGGAGCAGAACCGATTACGCCTAATAATTTTTTATTAGGTTGTCCGAATTATGTTCAGACTACGACCGTACCGGAAAAGGTGTGCTTGAGGAAGCAGTGGCATATCCTGCAGCAGTTAAAACAGACATTTTGGAAAAGGTGGGTGCTTGAATATTTGCCAATGTTGACTCGTCGCTCCAAATGGCACCAGCGTGTAAGACCTATACAAATCGGAGATATTGTAATAGTGTGTGGCGATAACGAGAGCAGAGGACTATGGAAGCGTGGACGGGTGACTAAAATTCATTTGGCACCAGATGGCCAGGTGCGGCCTGCAACGATGAAAACCATTCAAGGACTACTTCGACGTCCTGCATCGAAGTTGGCTGTACTAGACGTGGGTGACTCGGTAGATTCCACTTGGAGTCACAGGGGGCGGAATATTGTAGATTAATATTTTTGAAAAGTTAATTTCGTAGTAGATTATTTGTTTCGAAATTGATAGAAACTTGTAAGCACTCTTTGAAGCTGTAAATGCAACCATGCCTAAATTTTAACGAAGCGTATCGATAAGTTTGCTCCATTATTGTCGGTCTCCTTGCCGTGGGGATGGGGCTTAAGTGTTACTATGGCGGCTGCTTCGGCAACCGACATATCACCACGAACCAAGAGGGAAGCTAGTATGGTGACCTGCTGCCGCTGTATCAACCTCGCCCGCTGGGTAAGTGTGATACTAGCCACTCTGGTTTCCATGCGAGATCACCGCACCGACGTCCTTGTCTTTAATCCCTCCCCATCCCATCTTCCCTCCTCCCACCCTATAAGCCTGACTGGGGAGTCTTTAACAACCTGGGCTGGGTCAGAAGATCAGGAATGAAAAAGAACTAGAATTCGCTACAAAGCGCTTCAATGAATTACTCATTGACGCATATGAAGACAGTTGTCCTATAAGTAAGGTACTTTCCTCCAGGGATGTACCCTGGTGGAACAACAACTTAAGTAAACTCAGAACCAAAGTCCGGAAACTGTTCAATCGAGCAAAACGAACCGGGGAGTGGTCAGAATACAGAAACACCTTAACTCTGTACAACAAGGAAATAAGGGAATCTAAGCGTTTAAGCTTTAGGAACTTCTGTGAAAGCATAGAAGATACTACGGAGGCTACAAGACTCTATAAGGTAATGGCAAAAATGAACTGTATTTCGTCCGCAAGTCTACGGAAGAGTGATGGGAGTTTCACTGGCAGCGAGGAGGAGAAGATCAAACTTCTCATAGATACTCACTTCCCAGGATCTACATCTTATTCCGAAACAGATCGGACTGGGCAGTGCAGTAAAATAAGCAGAGGAAACTGGTTAGTGGCTAAGGAAATATGCTATGAATACCTTAAAACCACTGAAGTCACCGGGAGCGGATGGAATTTTCCCTGGCATGCTACAACAGGGCTTAGAATGCGTGATTGGAGCGCTAAAAAGATAGAAGAATTATACTAAGAACTTAACTTTATTTCAGATATTAAAACGCTCTCTGTAACTTTTGAATTCAAACCAAATTTTTAAAATAAACGGCACATGTTTTAGTATATTCGTTTTGGATTTCTTACACGGAATGACACATACATATAATACAAGTGAGTGAGGCGTTTTGAGTTTTTCGATCTGCTACACAAAATAAAACTCAAAAGTTACTTTTTATTTCCGAGAAAAATTAACGCTCAAGAAATGAGTTTTATTTTCGATCAAAGTAATAAAACTCAAAGAATAATCATTATTTTTGATGAAAAAAAATAAAACTAAAAAAATAATGATTATTTCTGATCAAAAATATAAAACTCATAATATAATGATTATTTTTGATCAAAAAGAAACCAACTCACAAAATAATCACTTCAGAGCAAAAAAATAACACTTGAAAAATTAGTTTTATTTTTGATCAAAAAATATGATTTTTTTTGAGCGATTAATTTAAAATCCAAATGTAATCCTTACCATAGTTGTCTACCCATAGTTGCGGAGTCGAAGGATCTTTAAACCGGATCGTCGTCATCCATGCGCACAACATGTCCAAGCCAGCGCAATCGTTGTATTTGTATGCGCTTAACTATGTCCATGTCGTTAAAAAGCTCGTACAGTTCGTTATTCCATCTTCTTCGGTACTCGTCGCCCACGCGAACGGGGCCATAGATCTTGCGAAGAATAGTTTTCTCGAAAGCCCCAAAGTCTTCTCATATTTGTTAGACATCGTTCATGTTTCTGCGCCATATAAAAGGATGGGCATGATGAGATTTGTAAAGCGTGATTTTTGTTCGCCGAGAGAGGGCTCTGCTGCTGCCTACCGAACCCAAAGTAGCACGTGTTGAGAAGAGTTATTCTTCGTTTTATCTCCAGACGGAGATTATTGCTGGTGTTTATGCTGGATCCTAAGTAAAAAAAGTCCTTCACTACTTCAAAGTTATGACTGCCAACAGTGACGTGTGTCCCCATACGCGAAGACCGTTTATGTGTTGCCAGGAGGTCCCTTGTCTTGTCCTCGTTCACCGGCCGACCAACGTCGTTAGCTTCTTTTTCTAAGCTGCAAAATGCTGCGCTGACATCCTTGAGTTACAGGCCAACGATGTCAATATCATCTGCATACGCCAGCAGCATCGTGCTTTTGCTGTATATGGTGAAGCTGCGACTCAGATTGACAGCTCTTATAACGCTTTCGCCTTGTCTAAAACCTCGTTTGGCCTCAAACGGCGCGGAGAGGTAATTCGAACTTCCGCCGCGTTGCTGATTGATGTTCTTCATTGCGCAGAGGCGCATGCGGACCTTGGCTGCAACAAGGTCGTGATCCGTGTCGATGTTGGCTCCTCGGATAGAATGCACATCAAGAACGCTCGAAGCGTATCTTCCGTCTATCACAACATTTTCTATTTGGTTCTTCGTTCTTTGATCAGGGTACACCCAAGTGGCTTTATGGATGTTTCGATGCTGGTGTCTGGTAACTACTAACTGCCATGTTCCGTGCCGCGCCAAAGTCGATCAGCCTTTCTCCGTTGTCGGAGGTGTTGTCATGGAGACTGAATTTTCCGACTGTTGGACCAAAAATGCCTTCCTTGCCCACCCTGGCGTTAAAGTCGCCCAGCATGATTTTAACATCGTGGCGGGGACAGCGCTCATATGCTTCGCTTAAGCGCTCGTGGAACAGTTCTTTGGTTTCATCGTCCTTCTCCTCCGTCGGACGTGCGTGATTCTTTCACTGATGGGAGTAAACCTGTAAAATTTGTGCGCCGTCTCATGGCAGCCATAGCAGATGTCACACGTTGAATATTTCATGTAGCCGTGTCCCCATAGCATTTCCTGGATTGCAGTGATGTCAGCCTTATATTTTTCGAGGACATCCAGCAGTTGGATAGAGTCATCTTCCCTATAAAGGGTTCGGACATTCCAAGTGCATATCTGTAAATCATAGTCCTTATTTTGTGAGCGAGGGTCGTCAACGTGTGGAGGGCAGTCATCCGAGGCCATTTTGTTCCTTTCATTGGTAGGCATATTTACGTGCAAATACGTTTGTATATCGAACTGCTTGCTGCAAGACAGACGCCCGCTTGCAGCCACACCTACTGATTAACAGACGCTGCAGACTTAAACCGAATAAGTCGGAGTGGCCCCACCGAAGCTCTCTCTCTTTCTGCCGTGACCCAAGGCCCCACTCGGGTTGGTTACCACATCTCGTACATGGGTTGCCCACGTAGTCTAATTTTTCAGGTAATCGTAAATATACAAGGTTAGGTTAGGTTACGGTGGCAGACCCGCAAAGGGGACTCATTTAAACATTTGGTTGTCCATTGTGATACCACATTACATAAGGGAGAAATTCGTTTGAACGGTAACTGCGTAAAAATTACAAGAAGCGCTGGGTGCTCATAATAAAGTTCTTCAAACAGCTGATGTCCACTCCGGAGTGTCCCTCGGGAGAGTCGATGAAATATACAAAGTTTAATTAAATAGGAATATGTAGCAATGATTTTGGGCATGTAGCACTTTAGGTAAGTACGAGTTTCAGCACATGCCGGATGTTGGGGAAAATGCATGAAGTTATATATATGTGGATATATACAGAAAAAAGCTTACACGCCTTCCTTTTGTTTTCGCTTTTTTAATTTGACACAGCACATTTCATTTTGCCTTGTAATGTTTCAACAACGCTTTACGGCAAAATCCACTTTTTTTTCAAGATTTTGAGTCATAAGTAAAAAAGTCATTTCTCAGTGAATAAAAGATGGGCGTGGTCTGCCTTTTGCTCTTATTTAAATGGCATATAACTTTTTTTGTGCAAACTTATAGATATTACAGGTCCCTTATAGCACTTAAAAATCAGTTCAAAATTTTTTTCAAATGTAAAATTTTTAATTTTTCGATCTGACCTTTGACCCCCTATAGCACCTGTAATATAGGTTTGCACAAAAAATATATACCGTTTAAATAAGAGTAAAAGGCGGACCCCGCCCATATTTTTACTTTTTTAGTTGTTTACTACTGATTGAGCCCTTGGGGATCGCGGGATGCTGGATGACAATATACAGTATAGTTGAACGCGGAGTTGCTGGCGGTGTAACTGTTGGCGGCGGTGGTGCGCCGGATGGGTGCTAGTTGGCGGCGATGAAGTGGCTGCTGGAGATGTGGTTGACTTGCTGGCGGTAAGGCGGTTGCTGCGGGATCTGTTGGACTGTTTGCTGGGGGTACTCAGAATACACGAGGCGGCCCTTATGGAAAACGCAAAATTTTCGAATGAAAACATTACGGGATTTTGCTGAATGTTTCGTCGCGCAGGACCGAGCATTTATTTACAAAAATGGTGCCCAAGTGCTATTTTAAAAATGCTTGTAAACGTTCGCGCAATATATAGCGATATAGATATATAGATAAAAATTCCAATTTTCGAGGCAAAGGAAACCGCACAATTTGACGTGAGAGAAAATAATAGCAATGATTGTCAAAGCTAAAAGCAACAAGGTTGCACACCTGTCAGCTTTTTGTGATATACGCGCAAGCGCGTTGCCAACACCTTACAACATAAGTGGTGGTATTCACGCATAACATGTTTATATATGTAGGATGTTTAAACATCTTAAATTCAAAAAAGGTGAAATTCATTAAAATACAATTCAATTCAATGCAATTCATAGGTACAATTCGAAAACGTAATTCAAATACTGATGTGACTCGCTGGGCTAGACTCACGTAGCCATCCTGCCCCGCCTAGACGCGCTAAGCGGCTAGTACATCCTTCAACTCTTTGAGGGTGCGCATCGCCTCGTGCACCAGTAGCTTAGTGGCTTTGCCTGGATAGTCGTTGCGATGATTGCGTTGGACGATGTGTTGCCCGCGTTGTACGGAGGGTGTGTTCTGCGGTGCAGAGCGGCGAGAACAAGAGCCCTTGGTAGCAGCGCGTTGATTACGCTGGAATTTCGTACATCTGTTCCTTGTACGAGGGGCTCCTTTTGGTGGTTGTGCTGATTGCATAGCTCGGCGACTAGCTGCGTTGGCCTCGCTGCGGTGCAGCAGCGTATGGTGGAACTGTTCACACGTTCGACAGTTCCTATTGGAGGAATAGTCCACTGTACGGTGTGAGACCGCGAGGCAGTTCGTACAGTATTTGTGCGCTCCCGCGATGGTAAACCTCTGATGGGGCTGCAGGGCGCGGAAAACGCTCCACACTCTAAGGGCGAGATGGCACGTAAATAGACGGCACTGCTGGAAGTTTGTTACGGGCGTGTCGTCCGGAAGAAGTTGTTCCGAGACGGTCTCTGTGGCCCTTCGCCCAGATTCACTTACGGACGGGAACGCCTTTGCCGTCAATGATGTGCGTAGTGAGGGCTGAGGGATATCAATCTCCATCTGCAAGTAGGGGTTTTCGAGCAGGTTAATAGTGGGGTGTTAGACACTTATAAATAAGACAGAGGGATGAGAATATAAGTGTATTGCCTGTCAAGTAACTGTGATAAACAAATGCAGGTAAGCAGTGCGGATATAGTGCAGTCGGTGAAAAGTTGTTTAGTTATCTGCTGTGGGGGTTAAAGGGACATTTGCGTATGGCAAAGGGCATAGCTTTACAATCGACCGAGTGAGTATGCCAGTTTTGGTGCATACGTCAACTACGCGAATATGTCTCTCTGGACCGGGATGGGTCGTTTCGATGCGTCCAAGACGCCACTCAGTGGGCGGCAACGTATCATCTATAATGAGGACGTATTCTCCAAATTTCGGTGAATCTTTAGTGTCTTTTCATCTATAACGTTGCTGAAGATCTTTGAGATAATCTTCCTTCCAACGGCGGCTGAGGAGGAGGAGAGACAAATTGCTATGATCTACTTCTCCTTAGGAAATGGCCAGGGGTGAGGGCCGTGAATTCGGTTGGCTCTTGGGAGAGACCGGAGATGGGACGAGAATTTAATACCGCTTCGATCCTAACTAAAAGAGTGGGGAATTCTTCAAATGTGAATTTGTGTGCTCCGGCCGTTCGTTTGAGATGTAGCTTGAAGCTTTTGACGGCGGATTCCCATAATCCGCCCATGTGGGGGCTGCCAGGGGGATAAATCTCCAAGCAATGCCTTGGGGAGAGTACTGTTTGATGATGTCTTGCGACTTCTTGCAGGAAACTACAGAATTACTTCTCTGTTGCTCTTTTGGCTGTAATGAAAGTAGTACCATTGCCGCTCATCATTCTTGCTGGATAACCTCGACGCCCAACAAAACGGGCAAACTCAAGGTGAACCGCCTTTGCTGTGAAACACACAAATACGGCCACGTAGCCTTTCACAATGGAGGACCTTAGCATGGAGGCTTTTACTTCAAAAGGCCCAGCAAAATCTATACCGGTGGTGGTGAAAGGCGGAACGTAAGTGCAACGCCGCCATGATTTGAAAGTGGGTTTGATGCTTGTGGGCGGAGCAAATCGGGGAACTCCCGGCAAGTTGTCATCGCTGATACATGGAAACCAAAAGTGAAAAGGGAACCAGTTCAGAGAAAATGAAACTCATGATACGGCTGATTGAATTCATATATATATCTTCCAACCAAGTTTCTCTATTCTACCACAATTAGGGGATTACCTTAAACTCGTTATGTCTTAAACTGTGTAAAACTCGTTAGTTTACGACGCTTTTATGGGAACGCCCCTATGTGAAAAGGTGTAAATAGGTGCGTCTAGTGACTGTATGAGAGATCTACCAGGATTTTGTGAAGCAAGTTTTGTTTAGTATTTGCATAACATCCCGCCGTCTTGTCTCTACCACTCTTGGCTAAAATACAGTTAAAAATGCCGAAAATTATCAGAAAACCTAAGTCAAATATAGTTAGTGAAAATCAATTATTTTTTCGCTTATTATTTATGTCATTTCTTTTCATTATTTTATAAAACATTTTGATATAAAAATTTCGGCCCCTCGTCAACACTGAAGTTTACGAGGTCGTTTGCGCATCAAATTTGCCTCGTAATTTTGAAAATGAAATGAAATTGAGCTCCATACAAATTTTGACAGTTCATTTACGAGGCTCGTAAATTTACGAGCTTTACGATGCTTTTACGAGTTTAAGGGAAGACCCCTATTATAAAACACCCTTTAACAACACACATGCAAGCCTGAACAGTTTATTTGCCGAGTTTAGTTGGGAGCATCAGCTTTCAGGCACTAATGTCGCCGAGTGCTATGATGCTTTCAGGTCAGTGGTGTATAATACATGCTTATTCAATATTCCTACTATTAAAACTAAGCCCTACAAACTTCCCTAGTATACTAAAGGGTTAAAAAAAGTTAAACACCTTAGAAACAAGTATTATAAGAAGTTTAAACTAAGTAATTAACCAGGTTTTTTATGAAAAATATCGCCAGTATCTGAAGGAATTTAACTGCTTGGATAAATTCCGGGCTATAAACTTTAAATTTTTGAATATATCAATATCAAGTTTTTCAAAGACCCTTTGATCGGTTTTGTGCCAGAAAAGTGTTATTTTATACAAAAATCTTGTTTTGCTGACGCTGTTTGTTTTTTCCACATTTTCGTCTACTGCCGCCTTCGACGCTTCTACTGTTCTATCGCAGTTACGCTCTACACCGATTTGTGTTTTATTGCTTCTCCCGCGCTATTGTTTGAACTTTGTACTAAGAGCAGATCATGTCAACTCGCGCCAGAACAAATCGCCTCACAGCCACAACCTTGGGTGCTAGTCCAACAACGCATCACAATTTCAGTAAAGGTGAGAGCTCGCCTAATGCTGCGTGGGTTTCGCAATTGGAGGCGAGAATAGTGAGTGCAGTGAAAGAATCAACGAGGGAGTCAGGTGAGCGCATACTACTACATATAGGGGAGCTGACGGCTGAGCTTACAAATTTAAAGCAAAGCGTAAAATCTCTTGAAGAAAGAGTAGTGGCAGCTGAACGCGACTGTGCTGAAATAGCGAAGTGGTGCAATGACGTTCATACTCTTAAGGCGGAGGTGTGCGCAAGTGAATCTCTTAGCGCTGAAGTGTGCTCACTGCGAACCCAGCTTGATCGCTACGAACGAGCTGAAGTCGCCGCTAATGCATGTCTACACGGTATACCAGCGCAAAGTGGAGAGGATCTAACGGGCCTACTGAAGAATATCTGCACCTCAATCAATAGTACGGTGCCAACAGTCAAGAGTATTTTTCGAATGAGGAAAACTAAATAGTCAAGTTTAGCTCTCCTCACGAAAAGGGAGTGTTTCTCAAGTCGATTGCACTTCATAATCGCAGCAAAGATAAATTATGCCTAAGGCATGCAGGGTTTGACTCCAACATGCCAATTTATATCAACGAATGCTTGACTAAAGCAAGTCATGCGTTGCTGGAAACTGCGCTGCGACTGAAGAAACATAAGAAAATATCATCAACTATTACCTGGCGCGGGCAAATTTTTTATAAAGCGCTCTCCTAGCGATACACCCGTTCGTATGCCAACTATGCAAACGCTGAGAAATTTAGTTAGAGCCGACGAACAAACTTTTCTCTTTCGCAGCAATACTTAGATTATTGGTTTTTCGTTCTCTTTTTTTTATATTTCTGATTTTTCTAAAATACTACAACAACTTAAATGTAAATATCTCCTTTGTTAGGTTATCTAAAGATGTTCATGTTACTTATTAACTTTAAATTTTATTTAAATTACACCTTTGACTAAGTACACTAATACNTTAAATTTTATTTAAATGACACCTTTGACTAAGTACACTAATAAAGGGAATATTCAGAGTACAAGTCACTGCGCAATGTTACGGGTGCTGAGCAAACGAAGGAACGGACTGAAAATCTGCCATATAAATTCACAGAGCCTGAGCAGGAAAATCGATGAGTTCAGGTATTACTTTGAGAAATCTCTCATTGATATCGTGTGCGTATCAGAGACATGGTTCACCTCACATATGTGCGACGAACTCTTCGCAGTCAGGGTACAAACTCTACAGACACGATAGGCAGGGGCATGTAGCGATCTTTGTGAATGAGTCATTGAAATGCTTTGTGAAATCCAAATCTAGTGTGGATGTTTGTGTTGAATATCTGTTTGTCGAAATTGTCTGTAATAATCATAAAGTTCTTGTTGGTACTGTGTATCGTCCAAATAAAAATGTTGACTGTACCCCGCTGGCAAATGCCATTGAGAAATTATCACTATCTTATGAAGATATTATTGTTGCCGGTGACTTCAACTGCAATTTGCTGGTCGAACACTATGTAACTGACGTTATGAACACCTTTGGTCTTTTTACAGTGAATATAATAACTCCGACTCATTTCACAAATAGGTACGAGTCTCTCATTGGTCTCTTTTACACAAGTAACTTAAGACGAATTTTGCTATATGACCAATTATCCATGCCCTCCTTCTCCCGACATGACTTAATTTTCCTGACGTTCGACCTGTGTGTGACTACTACTGAAGAAAAACAACACTTTAGCTTTAGAGATTTTAATAACATAGACTATGTTAAACTTAACAGTGACGTAAATAAAATTGATTGGCACGGTGTAAAGAAATTGACATCTACTGATGACCAAATGCAATATTTACAGCAGAATTTATTAAAACTATTTAACACGCATGTTCCCATCAAGACAAAGATTAGGCGAGTCTATGAAAACATTTGGTTTTTTTCGGAAACTAAAAAAGCTATCGAGAATCGGAATAAAATGTATGATCGTTGGAAAAGATAAAGAACGATGGATTTTCACAATCAGTTTACAGTTTTAAAGAAGGCGGTTGTTAAAATGGGTAGAAGTGCCAAAGCCAAGTATTTTGAAAATAATTTTGCAAAGGCAATCGGTAGCAAACAAACCTGACAAAAAATCTAAACTGTCGGTCTTGTTAAGAGTAAAGTGAACAGTTTTCAAGCTTCGGAAGATCTTGATTCTTTAAATAAAAAATTTGTAAATATTTCGGCACCCCGAGTCACAAACACTAACATTAATCTACCTTGTTCTCTACCAAATGATATAAGTTTTAGTTTTTCGTGTGTAGATCAGTCCGACGTCCTTGAATGTTTTCTCTCAATTAAGTCTAATGCTGTTGGGACAGATGGTATAACCCTGTTGTTCTAAAAGCTGTTTTACCCGTTCTACTTCCGTATATTACTCACTGTTTTAACACAATACTAACCACATCCGTTTTCCCAAAATGTTGGAAAACCGTTAAAATCTTGCCGATTCCTAAAGCCGACGGTAAACTCAGACCAATCGCAATTTTACCCTATCTTTCGAAGGTATTTTAGTTAGTTTTGCATAAGCAGTTAAACGCGTTTCTTTCTAAGAACTCCTTTTTACATAAACGGCAATCCGGGTTCTGAAAAGGACATAACTGTATAACTGCGCTGGCTGACGTTATTGAAGATATTCGCGAATCCATCGACGAGGAAAAAGTCACATTCCTTACCCTACTTGACCACTCAAAGGCATTCGATTCCGTTAACCACAGTATTTTATTGGCAAAGCTCGCTAGTTTTTTGGACTTTCCCCTACTTCTTTAAAGTTAATTGCCTCTTACTTAGGATATAGATCGCAAGTGGTCTGTAGTGGGCCATTGACATCATCTCAATTAATACTAAGCAGGGGTGTTCGGCAAGGATCCATTCTTGGTCCCCTTCTTTTTTCTTTGTATATTAATGATCTACCGGCTATCGTTACCGATATGAGCTCTCACCTGTGTGCTGATGATGTTCAGGTTTATTGTTCTTGCAAGCTCAGTGATATATACGACCGTATTGTTAAAATCAACCATAACTTATGCCCTATTAACAAATGGGCATCCGACAATGCACTAACTCTTAACCCTAAGAAGTCAGAAGTGCTTGCCATCCCCAGAAAGCCCCTTGATACTTCGACCCTTCCAAAAATCATGCTTGATGGCATGTGTATAAATTATGTACAGACGGCCAAAAATCTAGGAATTATCTTCAACAAAACATTAACTTGGGATAGTCACATAAATGTAGTCGTAGGAAAACTATACGGAATGCTTCGAGCGCTCTGGTCTACGCAACACTTCATCCCTCAACGAATTCGTATTTTAATCGTTAAGACATATCTTATGCCCTCTTTATTGTATAGTTGCGAAATTTTCGCTAATTGTGATTATGCGTGCTTAATGTGCTGTTTAACGATATTACTCGTTATGCGTTCGGAATAAAANTGGGATAGTCACATAAATGTAGTCGTAGGAAAACTATACGGAATGCTTCGAGCGCTCTGGTCTACGCAACACTTCATCCCTCAACGAATTCGTATTTTAATCGTTAAGACATATCTTATGCCCTCTTTATTGTATAGTTGCGAAATTTTCGCTAATTGTGATTATGCGTGCTTAATGTGCTGTTTAACAATATTACTCGTTATGCGTTCGGAATAAAAGCAAGAGATCACATTTCCCATCTTGCTGAGTCAATCTATGCCATGTCCCTGGATAAGCTCCTTCAGTTCAGATCCCTTATTTATGGCTCACTATTATAAAATCACATAACGCTGCACAATGGTTCGGATAGCAGATCTAGCTGGACGAAAGTCAAATTTTTTTTGTTTTTAAAATACTTAATGGTACTTGGAATACAGTCCTGACAATACATTGAAATATTAATTGCATTTATTAAAGCATTAACATATGAAAACAAACAAAAAAAGGTAAGTCAACGCCGCCTATTTGAGAACTCTATTTTAAAAGCTGAAATTTAACTTAAAAGATTGCTAATTGCACTCACAGATATTTGCATAATTGCAGATTGACTTTATAAACAAAAAATTACACTTATTCCGCTATAGATTCAGAGGTCATAACGCAATTTATGTCCACATTGGTATAAGCAAATTTATTCTGAAAAATCGTCGTTTTGATTAATTAAAAAAATAAATTAAAGAGTAGGAAAAGTAAAGGCCGCCGAAGGCCGTCATAAAACCACTAACATATTAATCTTTACACCTTCGCAAATGCAGAGGGTAAGTTCGATAACCAGGTCTAACCAATTGGCTTANATTGGTATATTTGTACAGATTTGTAAATTTTTATATTGGGCTATTGGTGAAAACAAAAATGGGGAAATTTTTTTGTCAAAAGATTGGTTGGGATGTTCTACTGAAAAATTTCAATAAATAAATTTTTGTGGTTGTATTTAAATTTAAAATATTTGCAGAGGCTTACAAGCACATCTCGAAGCTTATACGGTGTTCGCATGAGGCGATTTTACAGTCAACTTTTAGTTGAAAGCAACAATAGCCTGGTGTGAACGGTCTTTCAACTAATCGCTTCCAATGAAATTGGAATTTTATTCAACTAAAATTGCCTGGAAAACCGTATTATTGAAACAAATAGCGCAACATAATTGGTATTGGAATCAAAGACGCAGCTAGGTAACTGACGGAAGCCGTCATGCGCCGCAATTGTTGTTACTCTGACGGAGTTCACTCAGTGTTGATATTTTACGTACAATTGTACTTTTTATACCTTTCATGAGCATGAAATGCTGAAATGCTTTGGTCCGATGTTTGTAAGTACCTGAATAAGAAGAGATAGACCCCTTAAAATGTATACTTAAATGATCAGATCGTCGAGCTGAGTCGATTTAGCCATGTCCGTCTGTCTGTCTGTCTGTCCGTCTGTTTGTATGCAATCTAGACTCTCAGTTTTCGAGATATCCGGATGAAATTTGGTATTTGGGTGTATTTTTATAATGTAATCATTTGTCGGAACCGGAAGAAACGGACCACTATAACATATAGCTCCCATACAACTGATTGTTCAGATATGCGATTTTTCGTTATAACTTCTCCATTTATGCAGCTAGGAACATGAAATTTTGCAATACTTCCACCCATTATCAACAGAAAACTTACAAAGATCGGGTCACTATAACCTATAGCTGCCATACAACTGATTGTTCAGATATAAGATTTTTCGTTATAACTCCTCCATTTAAGCAGCTAGGAACATGAAATTTGGCACTGTTGTCACTTATTATCAAAATAATACTTTCAGTGAAAATGGCGAAGATTGGATCGCTATAACCTATAGCCTCCATACAACTGATTGTTCAGATTCGAGATTCTTTGTTATAACTTCTCCATATATGCAGCTAGAAACATGGAATTTCGCAATATTTTCACTAATTACCAACAGAAAGATCGGGTCACTGTAACCTATTTATATCCTCCATACAACTGATTGTTCAGATAAGGAGTTTTATTGTAAAAGTCATTTATTTGGACGGGTACTATTTAGTACGTTGCCGGTCTATTTCGAGGTATTGCGTCCACTTTTCATAAAGCGGCGTCAATCCTCTTTCGTTTAGGGGGGTATCGCCCGATATCTAATTTAGCATAATTTCTGTTATTAAAAATCCCACGGTTTCTGTTAGTTGGGTTATATTCCACTTCAAACTGCTCAGTTTGCCTAAGAAAATTCCGTTTTTTCCCCCTTTTTCTAACGGTTCNGGGGGGGGGGGGGGGTGCAACTTTTCGTAAAGTGGGGGCTGTCCCCTTTCGAATAGGGGGGTTTAGGGGGCCGGTTTTTCAATAGTCAGATAAACCATGAATAAATACTACCTCGGCAGATAAGTCGAAATGGCGTTGTTCAATAGTCAGTTAAATGTTATTCGTAGAATAATTCGCCTAACTGAGGAATAAAGTTATCCGGCGATTCGTTTGCCAGATAAAGGCGGGATAGCAAATTAATAAAAACAAGTAAGAGCAGCGATGTCTTCGGCTATGCCGAAGGCTTCATACCTTTCATGAACATCTGAATTTAACTTTAACAGATTACTGCATTTGAAAAAAATTTATATATTTACAGAATACATAGATAGAGGAGATACATATATGAAAAACCATATCTAAACAATCAGAGGTATAGAAGATATACCTTATATAGCACCAATCTAAGTGATTTTCACTGCCGTGTGATCGGTATGTAAACCGGTAACAAAATTTAATGGGTTTAGACTCCTACATAAAGGAGATATATCGTAATAACTGGTATCTGAACAATCAGAGGTATAAGAGATAAAGCTTATACAGCATAGATTTTGACGATTCTCTCAGTAGACTTTGTATTATTATTTATAGAAAAACTTACGAAATTTATCTGTTTTAGCAGTCCAAATAAAGGACTTTTACAATAAAACTCCATATCTGAACAATCAGTTGTATGGAGGATATAAATAGGTTACAGTGACCCGCTCTTTGTTTATTTTACTGAAACTTTTTGTTGGTAATTAGTGAAAATATTGCGAAATTCCATGTTTCTAGCTGCATATATGGAGGAGTTATAACAAAGAATCTCGAATCTGAACAATCAGTTGTATGGAGGCTATAGGTTATGGCGACCCAATCATCGCCATTTTCACTGAAAGTATTATCTTGATAATAAGTGACAACAGTGCCAAATTTCATGTTCCTAGCTGCTTAAATGGAGGAGTTATAACGAAAAATCTTATATCTGAACAATCAGTTGTATGAGAGCTATAGGTTATAGGGACCCGATCTTCGTAATTTTCACTCTAAGTTTTCTGTTGATAGTGGGTGGAAGTATTGCAAAATTTCATGTTCCTAGCTGCATAAATGGAGAAGTTATAACGAAAAATCTCATATCTGAACAATCAGTTGTATGGGGGCTATATGTCCGTTTCTTCCGGTTTCGACAAATGATTAATACATTATAAAAATACACCCAAATACCAAATTTCATCCGGATATCTCGAAAACTGAGAGACTAGATTGCATACAAACAGACGGACAGACAGACAGACAGACGGACATGGCTAAATCGACTCAGCTCGACGTTCTGATCATTTAAGTATACATTTTAATGGATCTATCTCTTCATATTCAGGTACTTACAAACATCGGACCAAAGTTATAATACCATTTCATGCTCATGAAAGGTATAAAAATTTGACGTTTCTATAGTTGGGAAGTAATTAAAATAATTTATTTGCGCTTTTCTTTTGTAGAAGTAACCTGTTCTTTAAGCTTTATTATGCAGTTAAATGATATAATTGAAGATTGTCTTCTTGAAGAGGATCAAGAGGTATATGAAAATGCGAGGAAAGAAGGAGTAGTGAAACTAAGACTAAATCATTTTGAAGATTGGGAATGCAACGAGTTCTTTCGAAGATTGAGGCTTACGAAATACTAGTACTGACAGGATTGTCTTCATTAATTGAAAATCAATTCAAATATGCCACGGATAGGTAAGTTATTTTTGCGATCCTTTCATTTACGAATAGTGTCGTTGGTATTAGTTTGAGGCTGGTAAAATAAGGGGACGTGGCGCTTCCCACCTTTCCAACTTGGAAGGACAAAGACTAAAGAATTTATTGACCGGTTTCTTTTCTTTCTGGACTCCTAAAAGCCTCAAGAAAATCTCATGAAAAGAGGGGAAAAATCTGTTCATAAATAATACTGCGGCAAGAGAAAGGACAATTCTGTTGATTGAGGGTTATGATCCTGAGTGTGTTCGTTGACCGGAGGTCGCAGCCCCCTTGGAATATTCATTTCCACAAGAAATGTTATATACCCTTGGGGCGGAGACTTTTTATCAGCGGAATCAGCGATTTTTTCCTTATTTTCAAGAGACATCCCTCTCTATAGCTCTATAGATGGAGGGCAATAAGAAGCAGGCCCATAAATTCTTTAGGCTTTACCCTTTCAAGTTGGAAAGGTGGTAGGTGCCACGACTTATTAATTTTTTTACCACCCTCAAACCAACCAAACTATTCGATTTCGTGTAAAATGTATAACCATTTCCAGAAAGCGATTCCGGTCATGCAGCAGCTTCTAATATGCTTACGTTTCTATGCAACTGGAAGTTTTTATATAACTATCGGGGACTTTTCGAGTTTTCATGAATCTATAGTATGCCGAATTATAACGAGAGTAACGAAAGCAATTACATCGCTTAGGCCCCAAGTAATGGAGAAAGAAGGTACCAGTGAGAAAGTATTTTAGCGAATAAATTGATTTATTTTATTGGCGTTGCCCGAGTATATACATTAGGGTTGGACCACCCTAATATACGTACATATCTAACTACATATGTATGCACATGTATAAAAATTATAACTTTATTTTATTTATTTGAGAAATGTGCCCAATGCGCACACATAGTTTACACATGTATGTAAAGTCATGGTGAAAATATTAGGTGAGCGACATTTCGACCAGTTTTGACGTCTGTTCGTTATATAACAAAAACGATGTAAATCCAAATCCACTGTGCTAAAAATTTAGAATTCAGTAAATTCTCATCAAAGTCTCAAACTTTTTAATCAGAGTTTGTAGAAAAATTTTTTAGTGAGCAGCTTTATAGCTTATGGCGTTTTCGTTTCTACAAAAAATTTTGCCTTTTCATTGTCTTCTCCTTATCAATAACAAAGAGATTATTTTAGTATAATGATGTGCCAATTGGAAGGGGATTAAAATTGGAGTTGATTTTTGATAAAGTTTATATGAAAGCGAATGCGTAACCCCGTCAGTAAGAAAATTATCCAAAATCAACGCCAATTTTAAGCCTCTTCCAATTGCCACATATACTAAAATAAGCTATAAAACAGCCGACTAAAAAATTTTCCTACAAATTCTGAATAAAAAGTTTGAAACTTTAAAGGTAATTTATGTAGTTATTCCAAATTTTTTACACAATTGGAAATTTGGATTTACATGGTGTTTGTTATATACAGTAAAACTAATGAACATTAAATAAATAAAACAATAGTCAAAACTGGTCGAAATATCGCACACCTATTCTTGTGGCCTTGAGTGTATGTGGGAAAAAAGAAATTTATAAATTATCAAATTATTTCGAAAGCAATAAAGAAAGTAATATTTAAATTAATTAGATTAGTCCAAGTTATGATTGTTAAAGAATCGGAAGGCATTGCGACTTTTGTGTTTGAATATTGTGCAATTCCACTTTTCTCTGTTCTTCGTTCATAAGATAAGCTATCCTCAGTTCGTGTTCCTTCTTCTTTTGCCTCAACTCCTTGTTAGCCATCTCTCTATGTATTTTGACTAGCTCCAATCTTGCATATGTAAGTTGTTCAAATCTAGACTTTTCTGATCTCCGTTTTGTGCTAGTTTTTTTTCAAATCTGGTGTAATAGGTTGCTTCAAAGACTGCGGAGACCAATTGTCCCATTTCTGCACTTCTCTAACTAAAAATCAAAAGAAAATGTTTACACCGTCAGTCCCGTTCTTTATAGACACATCGTGTAAATTTAGATTTTTCTGATCTCCGTTTTGTGCTAGTTTTTTTTTTCAAATCTGGTGTAATAGGTTGCTTCAAAGACTGAGGAGACCAATTGTCCCATTTCTGCACTTCTATAACTAAAAATCAAAAGAAAATCTTCTTGTAGATATAAATGTACCTTCTTCGGCGTCGCCTTGGTCTGTTGCTGCGTTATTGGTTGCCGTAGTTATCTCAACTTCTTTGCATTAAAATGCAGCATCTACAAGAAAGTAAAATGCTTGATAATGTGTCACCCAGAAGTGCTATATATGTTTGTACATACAGTGGCGAAAATATAAATAGGGAAGAGACATTTTGGCAGTCTTGGGTTATTGCCCTTTTGTTTGTTCAAAAAGTGTTTATCTAACAAAAACCATGTAAGTCCGAATTCCAAACTTTGTACAAAAGTTAGGAAAATTCGACAATATTAAAAAGCTAATAATTTTGATAAACATTTGTTCAAATTCGTCGAATTTTGATGTTTGAAATTTTGGCTTACATCGTTTTTGTTGGATACTGAGCTATTATTTCATAAAAATATACCTAATAAACACTTTTTAAACAAAAAAAAAACAGGTAAAACTTGCTAAAATGTCTTTCCCCTATTTATATTTTCGCCACCGCATATGATGTTCATACCGGCGGGCATTAATGTGTCATCAATCTCATAAGTAATCAAATGCTCTGATTGTGAACCTGAAAATACTACAATTAGTAAAAATGTGTTAATCAAAATTAAGGGAAATGTTTATTTATTTGTACAATGATTTTGTGGTGTGGAGCGGAGATCAGGGGGTGTGGCACCTAAAATACCACCCATTAGAAAAAGCGCAGTCAAAACTTTAAGAAAAGTCATCCTTCCCCTCTCTGACCCCTCTCCTCCACCCGGGCTCTATTTGAAAATGGGGTAATATTAGCATTTCGACAAAGAAAATGCAAACTCGGGTTATGCCATCCAAAGTATTTTTGCGCAGAATACCTTCCACCTTGGCGGAAGCCCCTCTACTATTGCCAAAAAAATACAACATTTGATCTGCATATAACTCCGGCTACGCCATCCACAGTATGTTTGCGCAGAACCCACATCGAAATTTACAAAAAAGGATATATTTCAAACCGAGTTTATTAATGAACTACTGATCCTTTGACTACACGTGTATGTTAAAGTTTTAAGATTCGGGTCACGCGTTTGGACACAACAACTCAAATCATTGTACAAATAACTAAACCGTACCCAAAATGAATACTACTTACCTTCAATGCCATCGGAGTCATGCCTATTTTCCAAACCATCTATATTGGAAGACATAGATAAAATGCGATTTTCCACACTCGAATATGGAATTTAAGAATGAGCCCCGCCGCCGGTTTTATAAAGCTCCTGTCGATTAATAGCTACTTTCTTCTTCAGCGACTTTTTCATTTCCTAGCATTTTAATTTTAAGGTCGATGCTGTTCGTGAAGTTGTACCGAAGGATGCATTAAAAAGATTTGATACTTGCTCCCAAGACGCCTCCTTCTCCTTGTTGCTAACAGCGTCTGTCTTCTTGTTTTCCAAAATATGTTTGTATTTACCAACAAGCTCTATTAATATTTCCACTTCAATTTGTGTGAAATTGGCAAACCTTTGCCTTTTTTAAGGCAGCATTTTCTACTATTTCCATTTTGCGCTTGCAAAAAATTTAAACTTTTGGGAAATAATAAAATTATGCTTTATGACAATCAATGAATATCAATTTGAGCAACGTACTAGTTGTTCTTTTCTATCGCAAGGTATTGCGCTAACTTGTTTTCACTCTAATTTTTTGACAACTAATCATGTTGCTATCTTTTTATAAATGCACTGAAATAGCTATCTGCCAGATAAATGGTGATTGAAAAACTCCAAGACTTTATTCAGTAGAATAAACAATCGAATAATTTTATTCATTAGATAGCTGTCTGAGGTTTTATCTGACGATTGAAAAACCGGCCCTAAAAGGAACCAATTTTTGTTTCAAGCAGAATAACGGTAAATTGAAAATATCTTGAAAACGTATCCATAGAAAAAAAATTAAATCCGTTTTCGGAATCACCGAGCAATTCCATATAGGAATTGGATAGTGGGATCCACAGAACATTTTTGCTGTAAACCAGTATTATTAATCCGTTTGCGTTTAAGTAAATGGACATACCTACATTTGATATTTGGTACGAAACGAAATTTTGAATTGTAATTTTGAAAGCAAACGTGATTGTTAATGGTAATATTAGGGTTGAGCGTTGTGGTAATTGCGATTTTTTATCACCGGTGGGTGAAATAACCCACATAACATTTTGAAAAAATCTTTGGAAATGCAGTTTACCTAATGACGCTCCTGCAGAAAAGGAAGTAATTGAATAATTCGGGGGTTGAAAGTAAAAAATTTTACGTAAATTTCATGCGTTGAAATTAAAAAATTCTTCTGTGGACTTCCATTTTAGTGTTACTGATCTTATATGATTTACTTTCCCTAATATAAACTGATCTATCTTCTGTATTAAGTTTTTGTCGCTACTGTCTTCATATTTGAATATACATACGGTTACCCAGGCTTTTTTATACTGTTTTTAATTAAATTTTTAATCAACTAATTAAGAGTTGAAAAAGAGAGATTGATTTTACAACAACAACTTGAAGAATAATTTTAAATCTATGAGCTTGAATTAAAAACAAGAAAAGTAATGGTGAATAGAAAGTAAACATATGTATTATTAATCATTAAAATTATTAAATAATTATATCTTAAATTAAAAATTTAGTTTTTGTTTACTATATAACACTGAAGAACTATTCTACGAATCAGATTCGTTTCTAAAACTTATAATTCAATAAATGCGATTCAATTTCAAATTTTATTTAAAAATGGCAAAAATGCGTTTATCTAAGTAGAGAAAAATAATAACTCAGAGAATGTTATACGTTTATTTTCGCCTTCCGAAGTCGACTCCTGTACAGGAGTACATACATACTTTAATTAAATTGTAATCGTGTCAGAAGCTCTCTTGCATTTTAAAAATATCGTCGTTATTTTGTTTCATGATTATATTATGCAGAATTGCGCATACATAAACCCAGGTATGCAGAATGTCTGAATCATTTTTAATATGTATTTATTTTCAATTCCTTCAAGTTATTGAATCTCTTCCTTAGGAGGCCGAAGCAATGTTCGATTAGACTTAACTTACTCGAATTGGTTCTGAAGGGTGTTATTCGTAGTCACTAAAGAATTTTGATGGATCCTTTGACAAACTACAACTGGAGGTAATGCGTCTGTCATGTACACATCCTGGATATCCTAATACAAGGTGCGGGATAATTTTTTTATGGTCGCATCCCTGCTAGGATTTATTATCACGGAAGTGGCGAAAAAGTTACTTCAATAAGTTTAATTTCATCGCGGAAGTTATCGCTTTCTCATCGTTTTTTTCCTTTATTTATGCTTTCAATATAGCCATTTCCCAAAAAATAATACATTTTGTGCCAGAAAATAGCATAATTTACTTCCAATTTTGCTTACTGCTAACGTGCGCGTAGCAGTGGGGAAAAGAAAAAAAAATACTTTATAAAATGCGAAAACTGATTACATACAATAGCATAGCAGATAATTCTATTTGACGAAAATTCTACTAAAAGAATCTACTCTACGAAAATTATACTTTATTGCCAGTCGAAAACAGAGTTTTGTAGCAGGAACTCTTTAATTAGGCTTTTAAATTGTAGTAAGTTGCTAGCGCCTCGTATTTGTTCTGGCATCTTGTTAAAAGTTTTAACGCCGTAGTTCCTAATTGATTTAGTACTTCTTTCGGTTCTAAAACACTTGGTCCTCATGTCACGTTGGTTCCGAAAATTATATACGGGAATTTCTGTGTAATTAGTATCAATATTGCGTTCGATTAGGTTATTTTTAATTTTATAAACAGTGATAAGTGTTTGCAAAATACAAAAACGATTAACATCCAGTCTGCAAGTATATAGGCTTCTGGACGGGGTCTGCTTGGGAAGAAGTAGAATGTTTTTAATCATTTTATACTGAAGCCTATGTAATTCGTTTATTCATTGGGCGAAACATCGATTCCAAATTGGGTTTACATAATTTATTTGCGACATAAACAAAGCTTCGTACAGTAGCCACAGTTGATTTCTGGGAATACTGTTTTTATTTCTGTGAATAGCAAAACTGAGCGGTCTATCCAAACTCCTAGATATTTTATAAAGTATCAACTCTTTTTATTAAGACATTATTGAGAACAATCCCTGGGAGGTCATCTTTGTCTGGTATTGGCTTGTTATAAAATATCAGGAAATGTGTTTTAGTCTGGTTGATTTTTAAGCAATTCTTGCCAAGCCAGTCGTAGATTTTATACAAGCCGGACCTTATGTTTGATGTAAGCTCTTCTATTGTATCAGTTGCATACATAATAAGTCCATCATCGGCACAGAATTGTGGGGTTCCTTTTAGGTCTAGTTTTAATAAATTATTTATGTAAATTAAATAAAGAGGTTGCTGCAAGCTTTGAGCCCTGTGGGACTCCTACTTAAAATTTCTGCGTAGAGCTTTTTATCCCATTTAATTGAACATATTGCACCCTATTTAATAAGAAGCTTTCAAATTGTTTTAAATTATTACCGCGTATTCCTAGTTCAGCCAGTTTTCTAATCATTATTTCTAAGTTCACTGAATCGAATGCCTCTGACAAATCTATCGCCACATATTTCTTTTTATCTAAATTTTCATAGAGAAATTCAGTACAGGACAGACACGCTGCCAGAGTGTTAGAATTCACGATAAAGCCAAATTGATTTTGATGTATTATTTGATTATCATTTTAAAAAAACTTTCATGCGGTTGATAATGATGCTTCCAAAAATTTTGTCGATTGTCCTTCGGGAACTGTGCGGAAGCAAAATAACTTCGCTCGTGAAAACTGA
The DNA here is from genome assembly GCF_001687245.7 of Rhagoletis zephyria. Taxonomy (NCBI): domain Eukaryota; kingdom Metazoa; phylum Arthropoda; class Insecta; order Diptera; family Tephritidae; genus Rhagoletis; species Rhagoletis zephyria. The sequence continues at coordinate 10,426 of NW_016157789.1, read as the reverse complement.
TTAATATTGCTATTAAAAGTTGGTATCAAATACTTAAAATTTTGCCTTTTCGAAAAGTGACCAAAAATCGAATTATCATCGTAAGTAAATAACAAACAAAAATTAACTGAGACTCAAAATTATTATGGCACCCAAAACACGTATTCATAAAAAGCAAAATAACAAAGAGCTAATGTTAAGTGAAACCAGTGATGAAGAAGCGGAAAGCTCAAATCTAACAACTATATTTACAAAATGCAAAAGCAATTCAAAACGCAAGAAAAGGCAATCAACAAAATACATGACTCTCAAAAATACATTAGTGATAGCTTTGAGGAACTGAGAAACGAAATAACGAGACAGACAGAGGAAAACAAGAAAATAAAAAAGGAGCTTTCGGAGCTTGAAGCTCAAAATTCAAATATCGAATCAAACGTGTCAAAAATCCAGCGCGAAGTGACAGTGCTAAAACAAAAAGAAAACAAAAACAACTTAATAATAACAAACTTACCGAAAATAGAAAAGAATGAACTTAAAAATGTAATAGTTAATAAAATTAGGACAGCAAGTAGATTCGATAGTGGAAAGAAAGGATATAATTGAAGTCTACCAAAATGAAAACAAGAGATATAAAACTTTTCCAGTCATTGTGAAAATGAGTAACGAAGATTTCCTTTTTGGTTGTGGTTGTTTCCGACAGGGTGGGTGTATGATGTATTATGGAACGAATTTCCGTCATCCCTTGTCAAATTTGGTTTGGAGACAAACCGGTTTCGGCGTTCTGCCATCTTCAGTGTCATTTTTCGTTCTGCATAATTTTTGTTGGTTGCTCGTATTTATACTCCTTGTTGACTACCTCTTTCTTTTGTTAGGTACGTCTTTTTAGTTTTGCAGTGCTTGCGGTACTCAATAGGTAGATGAATTGTTTTGGCTCGTTTTTGACGGCAGGTAGAAGTCCGTGATTTTTACCCTCTTTGTTTTTGCAGTTGGTGTATTCCCTTCCATATCTGTCCTTAATATTGTGTTGTTGTCATTCTTGTTCCTGTACAGTAGTTTTAGAGGTTCAAACAGTACGTCCGATACAGTATTTATTTGCTCATTTAATATTTGTCCTTTGAAGGTCTTCTGTTTATATATTTCCATATTTTCTAATATATTCAATCTTTGTCCTTTATGTTGTACACGGAGAAGTTCTGTTGTTTGTCCAATCTTCATTGGTGTGCATTTATTTTTGATTATGTGATTCGCGAAGTTCGATTCTATTGCAGCCTCTGGTTTTCGTTTTTTCTTATTATAATCCCTTATGTGTTCTCGGTACCTTGTTCTTATATTTCGCCCTGTTTATCCTATGTAACTGTGTCGGCACTCGCAGGTTAACTTGTAAACACCCTGTTTATCTAGCGGGTCTTCCTCGCTTATTTTCTCTTTTAATATATTTCCCACTGTGTTCCTTGTTTTAAATGATGTCTGAATGTCGTACTTATGAAAGAATTTGGCCAGTTTGTAAGATGTCTTTCCTGTGTAAGTTAGA
>NW_016157789.1:0-6679 GCF_001687245.7 Rhagoletis zephyria | reverse complement strand
ACGGCTGTGAAAAATGACGTTGAGCAATACCACCAGCTCCGTCAGAATTGGAAAAAAACTCTCCGAGCCATTCGCCACAAAACGGGGTTTCAGGCAGGGCGACTCCCTTTCATGTGACTTCTTTAATCTGATGTTGGAGAAGATAATAAGAGCTGCAGAACTGAACCGCTCAGGAACAATTTACTACACGTGCGTGCAATTGCTGGCTTATGCCGATGACATCGACATCATCGGTAACAAAAACCGCGAAGTCTGTTCTGCCTTTTCCAAGTTGGATAGGGAAGCAAAGCGCATGGGTCTGGTGGTAAACGAGGACAAGACGAAGTATCTCCTGTCATCAAACAAACAGTCAGCACATTCGCGCCTTGGCACCCACGTCACTGTTGACAGTTACAATTTCGAGAAAGTAGAGAATTTCGTTTACTTGGGAACCAGCATTAACACCGATAATAATGTCAGCATTGAAATCCAACGTAGAATCACTCTTGCCAACAAGTGCTACTTTGGACTGAGTAGGCAATTCAGGAGTAAAGTCCTCTCTCGACGTACGAAAACCACGCTCTATAAGTCACTCATCATGCCCGTGCTGGTATATGGCGCAGAAGCATGGACAATGACAACATCCGATGAGGCGGCTCTTGGGGTGTTTGAGAGAAAGATTTTGCGGAAGATTTACGGTCCTTTACGCGTTGGCGACGGCGAGTACCGCAGACGATCGAACGATGAGCTATATGAGCTTTACAACGATATGGATATAGTGCAGCGAATTAAAATACAGCGGCTGGCTTGGTCACGTCGTTCGAATGGACACCGACGCTCCAGCTCTGAAAGTATTCAACTCGGAACCCGCTGGTGGTAGCAGAGGAAGAGGGAGGCCCCCACTTCAATGGAAAGATCAGGTGGAGAAGGACTTGGCTTCACTTGGCGTTTCCAATTGGCGTCAGTTGGCACAGAGGAGAAACGACTGGCGTGCTTTGCTGAACTCGGCCAAAATCGCTTAGGCGGTTACAGCGCCAAAAAAGAAGAAGAAGAAGAAGAAGATTCGCGGAGTTCAATTCTATTGCAGCCTCTGGTTTTCGTTTTTTCTTATTATAATCCCTTATTTGTTCTCGATACCTTGTTCTTATATTTCGGCCTGTTTGTCCTGTGTCGGCACTCGCAGGTTAACTTGTAAACACCCTGTTTATCTGGCTAGTCTTCCTCGCTTATTTTCTCTTTCAATATATTTCGCACTGTGCTCCTTGTTTTAAATGATGTCTGAATGTCANGTTCCTTGTTTTAAATGATGTCTGAATGTCGTACTTATGAAAGAATTTGGCAAGTTTGTAAGATGTCTTTCCTGTGTAAGTTAGAGCTGCCCAAGTTTTTTTATTGTTTTCCTCTTTGCTAGTCTTTTTCGATTTTGTGTCCTTTCTTAACTTCTCCACCAGGCCTCTCCTATATCCGTTATTTTCCGCAATGGCATATATTGTATCCAGTTCCTTCTTGTAGTCTTCTACTGTTCTGTGTGTCCTTTCAAGCCTCGTTATTAGTTGTTTAAATGCTGCATTTTTGTGTTGCTGTGGGTGGTTTGAGCTATTGTGTATAATTGTGTCTGTGGCTGTTGGTTTTCTGTATATTTCGAACTCTATCTTGTTCGTGGTATCGTTTATTTTAATTGTTAAATCCAGATAGTTAATCTTTCTTTCCTCTTCCGTTTCCATGGTGAATTTTATATTCTGGTGTTGTTTGTTGAGATAGTCTAGTATCTGTTTCTCTTTGTTTCCCTCTATTAGACATATTACATCATCGACATATCTCGCGTAGAATTTTACTCCTAGGTTGGTCGATAGGTTTTTCATGTATTTCTCCTCCAGTGTTTGCATGAATACTTCCATGAGTATTGCTGACGTCGGATTGCCCATTCCTAACCCGTTAATCTGTTTATATATCTTATTGTTGAACCGGAAGTAGTTTTGTTTTAATGTAACCTTCAACGCGTTTATTATTTCCGTGACAGCTTCTCTTTTAATTTTTCCCATCAGTATTTATTGTACGGTTGGTATCGATGGGTAAAGGTCCTTGATGTCGAATGATACGAATTTAGTGTTTTCGTTGATCTTCAACGATTTCATCTTCTCGATTAGTTCCGTTGTATTTGTAATAGTATATTTATTGCGTAGATCCAGGTTATCCTTCAGCAGCGTCTTTAGGTGCTTGGAGTGTCTATATCCAGGAGCAGACTTGTAATTAATGATATGTCTCATCGGGGTGCCTAACGGAGTAACGAAGACTTTAAAACAAAAGCTATGTAATTTAGAAAAGCAAAGAAGCAAATAGATATGAGCAAAATTCTTTCCGACACAGAGATGAGAGCAAAAAATATCAACTTTAATCACCTATTGGAGAAAGAGCTGAGCGACCTGTTGAGTAAAACTAAAGAGGAAGCCAAATGCAAATACTTCCAATTCGTCTGGGTAAAAGATGGCAAAGTTTTAATCAGGAAAGATGAACGCGCGACCACCATACATACTGAAACATTAGAAGATCTTAAGAAAATTAAATAATTATTACATTAAATACATAAATATTTTAAATAATTTAGCAAAAATGCAATAGAAAATGCTAGACATTATAGAAGAAGGCTGCGAATCGTTAGTACCGAATGTAGAGTATAAATGCAATAAATTATTTCTTGAAAAGGAGGGACAGCATCTCAATATTTTGTACCTTAACATACAAAGCTTAAGAAATAAGTTGAGTGATCTCACTAATTTAGTTGCAGGGAATAATAGAAGTAAAAGACTTATACATGTAATAGCTTTAAGTGAAATATGGATCTGTAAAAATGAAAATATGTATTATTAGAGAATCAAACAGGGCGGGTGGATGTTTAATATTTGTGCGTGAGTGCACAAGCTCGACACTTCTATCTGCTATTGAATTCGAAAAGTATTTTTTTTAACAGTAAAATTGATAAAAACCGGGATTTGTATAAGCTGTGTTTATAAAAACCGTTCTTCGAACGTTGGTTCCTTCATAAACGCCTTCGAAAGGGAAGTTTTAAAGCACAAAAGCTCAATTATTAAGGGTGACTTCAATATTAACCTGCTGAATATTAATAATGATTATACTAATTATCTGATAACAGTCAATTGCGCTGGGTTCTTCTGTCTGAATAGTTTAAATGAAAAAATGTACATCAGAAAAGGGAATAAAACTGCCTCCATAATCGATTATATCATAACTGACAAAATTAACTTTTATTATATTTTTGCTTTAGAAGATAACCCAATATCAGATCATAGGTTAGTCTCCTTAGCAGTTAACCTGAAAACGAAGTTTTCTGTTAATAAAAAGAGCAATTTAATTGACATATTTGATTACCGCTCCTTTGAAGATGAAGGAATGTTAAATCAACCTTGGACGGATAATGAATTATTTGAGATTATAAAAAGAAGAAATAAATTCTACAAATTGAAAATAAAATATAAAAATAATAAAAATTATGAAATGGAGTTTAGAAAATACAAAATCAAGGCAAGGAATAGGGTAAATTATTTAAAAAAACATTACTATGAATAACAAATTGAGGAAAATATTGAGTCTAGCAGTAAAACATGGTCTATTTTGAAGGAATTGGTGTACGGAAAAAAACCATGAAAACCAAATGAAATCAGTCAAATCAAATACAAAAACGAGACTTTTACAACCTAAAGAAATCGCAAATTCATTCAACGAGTATTTTATAAATGTAGTAAAAATCCCTGGAGTGCAATGGGATATAGTCCTTGCGCTGGGTATGCAGTTACAGTTGCATGGCTATACTCAATTCCGACTCTTTCGTCCTCGTTCGCGCACTCTGGGCAACGTGAGCAACCAATGTGCGAGATGCGGTAACCAATCCGAGTGGAGGTTTGGGTCACGTCAGAAAGAGAGGGAGCTTCGGTGGGGCCACTCCGACTTATTCGGTTTAAGGGCTCACTGAAGTCTGCGGAGTCTGTTCACCAGTAGGTGCGGCTGCAAGCGGGTGTCTTCTTGCAAAATGCAAATTGCATATATTATTTTAAACATTTTATGAAGGAAAAAATTGCGAATTTTTGTCACGAATACTTTATCTTGTCCTCCAATCTTTTTTGTTTGTACATTTTTTGTTTGCTTCAAATTTTCTTAGGTTTATTTCGCCGTTATCTAGGCAAACTAGAAATTGTCTTCTTAATGCACGATAAGAAGTTAGTTACGCGATAGTAGTGTTTTTTTTTTGGAAAAGATGGTCATCTTTCAATTAATGTTTAGAAGTGCCTCAGACGTTATTTCTTTGAGATAGACCAGCAAACGCTCTTTTAAATGCTGGCAGGGATATGGCTTATACTTTTAAGCTGTTAATGTGTTTTCACGAAAAATATGCTTATATCTTGTCTAGGTTTCTCGGCGAATTTGATTTCTGTGTCATCCACATATCCTACGCAATTTCTGGCGATCATTGGAATCAGGCCACCATAAATATTGATCCTTGTAACTAAAAGGTACCTTATAGTATAAAGCATGAACAAAATCAATTTTTATATGGAAAAAAATACGCAACACTCTCGACAAAAAAATTCTCAGAAATCAAAGGAATTTTTCCGAACTTTCAAACCTGCACATTATAATATTGAAACTAGCAGACTCGGCGAACTTCGTCCCGCCCAAAATTATTTTTTTGTATAGAAATATTTTGGTCAAACGCATTTATCTTCTAATAATACCGTTTGGTAGTTGTTAGAAGGCATATTTCCATTGCCGTCTTAAAAAACCCAGCAAAAGTGTATATGCATGCAAAGATACGTAATAGTTTCAGTGTTTCAAAGGCGCCACGCCCCCTTTGAAATAGCCCCAATTTTCTCTAAGAGTATGGGATTGATTTCATATATCTCCATACCATGTTGAGCACTCTACCATGAACACTTCCGGAGATATGCAGTATGAAAAATTCGGTTTTTATGAGAGGTGCCACGCCCCTTTCTCCAATAGCTCCAATTTTTCTACATGACTATGCGATTGATTTTATATATCTCCATACCAAGTTCCAGTACTCTATCATGAACAAAGATATGGAGAGTGAAAAATTCGGTTTATATGGGAGGTGCCACCGCCCCTTTTCCCTAGCCTAAATTTTTCTTCATCACTATGTGATTGATTTTATATATCTTGTACATACCAAGTTCCAGTACTCTACCATGAATACTTCCAGAGATATGCAGTGTGAAAAATTCGGTTGGTATCGGAGGTGCCACCCCCCCTTCACTTAGCGGTATGAAGCATACTTTAAAACCTATTCTCATACCTACCAAATATACACAACAAATTTCATACAAATCGGCCAAGCCGTTTCGGAGGAGTTCCATCACAAACACCGTGGCACGTTATTTCTATATATTAGATTGTTCATACAAAAATACTAAAAATAGAAAAATAGAGTTAATTTTTTAGGATAGGGACACCCTAATCACCAAATTCCAGTACTCTGTCGTGAACACTGCCAGAGGTATACAGTATGAAAAATTCGCTTTGTAGGGGAGGTGCTACGTCCCTTTTTCCAAAAGCCCCAATTTTTCTTCATGACCATGTGATTGATTTCATATACATACCTCTATACCATGTTCCAGTACTCTACGATGAACACTTCCATAGATATGCAGTATGAAAAATTCGGTGTGTATGGGAGCTGCCCGCCCTCTTTTCCAATAACCGCAATTTTTCTCCTTGAGTATGCGATTGTTTTCATATATCTCCATACCATGTTAGAGTACTCTGCCACGAACACTTCCAGAGATATGCAGTATGAAAAGTTCGATTTGTATGGGAGGTGCCACGCTCCTTTTTATTAACCACAATTTTTCTCCATGAGTATGCGAATGTATTCATATATCTCCATACCATGTTCGAGTACTCTACCATGAAAACTTCCAGAGATATGCTGTATGAAAAATTCGGTTTGTATGGGAGGTGCATCCATGGGAGTCGCTATGTAGGGGCTCGAGCCCCCCTCCCCCCCTACATTTTAAAGTTTGCCTTATATGAATGTATACAATCTTCGATTATTACCGCAGCGACCACAAAAATGCAGTTGCCGATATATCAATTCAGTTGTCAGCTTCCAGTTGCCATCTGTAAAACCATTTCAGCCAGCGGCCACCCAACTGAAGTTCGGTTGCCATATGCCTAAGTCGGCTCAGCTCGATGTTCTGGTCACATACATAAGTACACATTTTCATGAGTCTATCTCTTCTTATTCTGGTACTTACAAATATCGGACCAAAGTTATAATACCATTTCATGCTCATGAAAGGTATAGTTTTCAGATTTCAAATCGGTGAAGTAGGTAACAAAATATAAATTTCAACATTTTCTTAACTTCTTCCCAGCGTATCTATTAAAATGTCATTTTCAAAAATTTTATGCATTGCTATGCCATGTCATTCCATCTCAAACATACTGTTATAGCAAGGTTCATAGAATAGAAGGTTACGACATGGTGCTGTCAAAAATTTTGTTTTCCTCCAATGACGTAGTTGCGAAGTGAGTGCTGATTGGCTGAAATATTTTACGAAGAAGGAGAGTACACAAAACGCAGAAAATATAGTTGCCGTATATCATATTTTAGGAATCCTGTAGCGCGTTTCTGTAAGAAATCGACAAAATTCTCGATTATAGTGAC
>NW_016157788.1:166119-205281 GCF_001687245.7 Rhagoletis zephyria | reverse complement strand
TGACCTAAAGGTACATTAGGTACAGTAACTAGATTTTAGGTACAATCATCTTTTGATCAGATGCATTTATAGTTTTTTTTCTTATTCCTTTACCGTGCAAATATATTTACTTGTAGGCATGGGAGAAGCTTCGCTTTCATTTTGAAGAATAAACAATTCTAAAGAAAAGTGGTCAAACGGAAGAATTTAAAAAAGTCATATTATATCTTAAACATCTTACATTGCATATAGAGCAGCCACTACGAAAAATTAACACTTTACTTAGCTATCCTCAAATTCGTAATTTTTATACCTTTCATTAGCATGAAATGGTATTATAACTTTGGTCCGATGTCCGTAAGTACCAGAACAAAAAGAGATAGACCCATTAAAATATACTTATATGATCAGAACGTCGAGCTGAGTTGATTTATCCATGTCCGTCTGTCCGTCGTCTGTCTGTCCGTCTGTTTGTTTGCAATCTAGTCTCTCAGTTTTCGAGATATCCGGATCAAATTTGGTAGGTGGGTGTATTTTTATAATGTATTAATCATTTGTTGGAACCGGAAGAATCGGACCACTATAACATATAGCTCCCATACAACTGATTGTTCAGATATGAGATTTTTCGTTATAACGTCACCATTTATGCAGCTACGAACATGAAATTTCGCAGCACTTGCACCCATTATCAGCAGAATGCTTACAGTGAAAATTACAAAGATCGGGTCACTATAACCTATAACTCCCATACAACTGATTGTTCAGATATAAAATTTTTCGTTATAACTCCTCCATTTATATAGCTGGGAACAGGAAATTCCGCACTGTTTTCAATAATTATCAACAGAAAACTTACAGTGAAAATTAAAAAGATCGGATAACTATAACCTATAGCTCCCATACAACTTATTGTTCAGATATCAGATTTTTCGTTATAATTCATCCATTTATGTAGCTAGGACCATGAAATTTCGCGCTGCTTTCACTCATTATCAGCAGAAGACTTACAATGAAAATAACGAAGATCGGGTCACTATAACCTGCAGCCCCCATACAACTGATTGTTCAGATATGAGGTCTTTTATCATATCTCCTCCATTTATGCAGCTAGGAACATGAAATTTCGCACCATTTTCACTCATTATTAACAGAATACTTACAGTGAAAATAACAAGGATCAGGTGACTACAACACATATCTTCCATACTTCTGATTGTTCAGATATGGGATTTTACTGTAAATCAAACGTCGGAAAAAGGTACAATTGTACCTACTTTTTCATCCCTGATGCTTAGGGTAACACCTGATTTACATGATTCAAGTACTTGAAAGCAATTCTTGCTCATTCTCTTTTGTGTTTTCTATTTTCTTTTACACGTTTCAATTCTGTTGAATTCAAGTTTTTGGTTCTTTAAATGGGAAGCAACGAAAATGCCAAAAGCAAAGCAAGAAAGTTGAAACGACTTGACGGTACAGACGCATGTGTACGCGTCCCTTTTCTTCTCACCCCCTCTCTTCCACAAGCGAGCAGAATTGAATTCAATACTTGAACTGTGTAAAAGCAGTCTATGAATGTTCGATATATCGACCATGGAATATCGATTCAAAAAATCGATTATCGTGCCAGGAAATATCGATATTCAGAATAATCGATACGATATCGAACATTTCTATCCTAATCATTGTGCATACATACAAGTGACAAATGTTCTTTTCTGCCTGGAAACCGCCTGGAAAATACATAGAAATATCCTGTAAGAACGTAGAAATAACCTGTCAAAATGTTAGACAGGGTGTTTAAAGGGATGTAGAAAAAGACTAATGTTATTGAAATAACCTTAAAAATTCGTCAAATATGCATTGAATTAAATGAATTCCTATGTTGATATAGCAGGTTAATATTTTAAAGCATTTTGGTCAATGACTTCTAAACTTAATAGAACTTTTCTTGCTGGTTTTGTTAGAGTCCGTTTAAAGTTTTTTTATATATATTAATTGTAACCCTGTAGCACATAGAATCAGGTGATCTTAGCTGTGAGGCATTTCAGGAAAACATCTGATTCTTTTTTCATTTATAAGTATGCACAATGACCCTAAGTTAAAATGACATTCAAAAATAGATGATTTAAATTGTTTCCTTTTTTTTGGCGTGAAACCAGTATGCAAGGAAGTTTTTAAAACGTTTTAAACCCATATTTTTGCTGTTCTTAAATCAAGGAGTCCAGTTTCTGTGTCGCAAGAATCAATTTCATTTTAAATGGTTTTTAAAAAGTTTATTACAAAAACGAAAATTCCATTGCCATGCGTTGGTGAGTTTTCGTAAATAAGCGAATCCCAAAAGGTAGATCGTGTCTGCGTCAACCTACGTCTACGCTACGTCGTTGATTGTTTGCGCTTTTAAATTTGGAAAAATTTTGATAGTAAAAATACTTGATAGTTTTGAAAAACTATCGATAGTGAAAAAAAACAAACCCATCGATAGTTGTGATAGTGCCATCAAGAGTTTGGTGCTACCAAGTTGGAATTTTTGATATTTAAGAAAGTATCGATATCATGAATCGATTTAATTCATTGCATGTAAAATCGATATGGCGATATATCGGGCTGAACAATATCGATATCGGAAAAATCGATGATGAAAATCCTACTCCCAATTGAATAGAATATTAGACCTGCTTATCAACTCAACTAATTGTGTTATTTCCATCTTGTATATTTACTGAGGATTAAAATGACATGCCCGTTGTTGTTGTTGTTGTAGCGCCTACAACAACCCCGCCCAGATCGGTTGGTATCTCAGTCGTTGTCGTCAAGTTCCACTAACGGCAACCCTAGGAAGCGTGCAGCTTCTGTGGGATTTGTCCACAGGGACAAGGCCGTTAGGGTTGTCGGGTTTTCCGGGCATGCGAAGAGATGTTTCGAGTCATGTGGGGTCTCTCCGCATGCCGGACACTCATTCGGCACATCCTCATTCAACCTACTCAAGTAGGAGTTCAACCTGCTGCAGTAGCCGGAGCGAAGTTGTGCGAGTGTTGTGCGTGTCTCCCGAGGCAGATGAAGCTCCGTCTCGTCTATGTCCGGGGGTGGTATGCCTAGAACGGCATTCACAGGTCTAGAGTCTACATAACTCGAGACTGAGTCCCTGTGAATGCCGTTCAGGGCCTGTCTGTAAGCTGTCGGGTCCAGAGGTTGCTTAATGAACCTCTGGACTTCGTCCGTCAGTTCATATAGATGCCTCCTGACGTGCCTAGGCGAGGGCTCCTCTGCAAGCAGCTGTCTGCTTGGGTGGCCACTTCTGTGGCTCCCGATCAGGAACTGCTTGCAGAGCATTATATTATGCTCCTTTACAGGGAGCATTTGCGCCTCGCCGTGCAGGTGGTGTTCAGGCGACATCAGGAGGCATCCTGTCGCTGTCCTGAGTGCGGTGTTCTGTACAGTCTGTAGCTTCGTCCACTGCGTCCTACTAGTCCCTGGCGACCACACTGGCGCTGCGTAGTTCAAAACCGGCCGGCCTATTGCCTTGTATGTTGCCAGCAACGTTTCTTTGTCTTTGCCCCAAGTACTGCCGGCTAGCGACTTGAGGACCTTGTTGCGGCTCTGTACTTTATTGACAATAGCGGTTGAGTGCGCAGAGAAGGAGAGCAGGCTGTCGAATGTTACTCCGAGTATTTTGGGGTTATTCACCGTCGGAATTGGTGTGTCATCGACGTGAATCCCCAGCGGTAGCCTGACCTCCTTCGTCCAGGTTGTGAACAGGGTCGCGGAGGATTTCGTAGGGGAGAGGGCTAGACACTTTGCAGTGAAGAAGCGAGAAAGTTCGGAGAGATAGCCGTTTACTTTCGAACACAGGTCATCAATTCCATTCCCAGTCGCCATGATCGAGCATTCGTCGGCGTAGGAGACAATCGAGACTCCCACTGGTGGTTGAGGGAGCCTTGAAATGTAAAAGTTAAACAGTAGCGGGAAAAGGACACCACCCTGTGGAACCCCCTGTTTTATTTTCCTGAGTTTACTCGTTTTGTCTCTAAACATTACCGACGAGTGTCGACCACTCAGATAATTTGCCGACCACCGTTTGAGCCTCTGTGGGAGAGAGGAGGCCTCTATATCTTCTAGTAGCGTGGAATGGCAGACGGTGTCAAACGCCTTTGACAAGTCCAACGCTACTAGAATCGTTCTCTCACAGGGACGGTTACGGTTAAGGCCACGAGTTATCTGAGTGTTTATGGCGTTAAGTGCTGTTGTTGTACTGTGCACTTTACGGAAACCATGCTGATGCTTCGCTGGGGTCAGGTGGTTTGTGAAGTACGGGAGTAGCAAGGCCTCGAGTGTCTTCGCTACCGGGGAAAGGAGTGTTATCGGACGATACGAATCTCCTTTGTTGGCAGGTTTCCCCGGTTTGAGCAGTGGGACCACTCTCCCCACCTTCCAGATGTCTGGGATGATGAGAGTGGCCATTGACAAATTGAGGACCTCCGTTAGGTACGCTACCCCCGCAGGACCCAAATTTTTCAGCATCAGCATGCATATTCCGTCGGGACCCATGGCTTTGGAGGCTTTCGCCTTCCCGATGGCCACCTGAACTTCACCGCAAGTGAAAGCAAGGGGGGCACAAGTTGTTGGCAGTTTGTGCAGCCTTCTGGTCACTCGACGCTTGGCTTTGTCCACCGGAGGATGCAGTATGAACTGCCGGCTAAAATAGCTCGCGCATCGCTCCGGGTCCGACGAAGCATGGTCGCCGAAGGAAATTTCGACTCTGTCGTCGTGCTTCGTCGGATTGGACAGTGACCTCACGGTTGACCAAAGCTTGCTCACACCAGAGGTGAAGTTACAGGTCTTCAGATGCTCCTCCCACTTCTTCCGCTTATGTACGTTTACTAGTTGCCGAATCTCCGCGTTGAGATCCCTGATACGGGGATCTCCGGGATCGGCCTGACGAAGGCTATCACGCTCATCGGCTAGAACAGCCGCTTCGGCAGGGAAGTTTGGACGTGGGTCCGATATACACCCTGCCGGTATGAAGCGAGCTGCAGCAGCAGTGATAGCCCTGCGGAACTTACGTTCACCGAGATGGACGTCGGTTGGTGTGGGGAGCGCTGTGAAGGTGTTTTCAGTAAACTCCGCGTAACCTTTCCAATCAGCTTTGGAAAAGTTGATATAGGTCCGGTGTTTGGCGGAGGCAAAGTCGGTTGGTTTATCAATCGAGATGACTATGGGTAGATGGTCTGATGCTAGAGTCAGCATAGGTCGCCACGTTATGCTGTTTATCAGACCAGCGCTGACTATTGTGATGTCTGGCGAGCTACTGCAGTTACCCATAATCCTGGTGGGTGCGTCGTCGTTCATTGTGCAGAATGTCGAATCGTCTATCTGCTCAGCCAAGTCTGTTCCCCTACGATCGTTTGACAGGCTTGAGTGCCAAAGATCGTGGTGCGCATTAAAGTCACCTACTACCATACGGTTTTCACCTCTGAGGAGCGCACCTATATCAGGGTGATATCCTGCCGGGCAGCAGGTGACAGGGGGTATGTATATGTTAAATATTTCGAGCTCGACATCGCCTGACCGGATAGCAATGCCCTGACATTCTAGGGTGGTATCCCTGCGGTCGATGTCTGCTTCGATAAGACGATACTGCACGGTGTGGTGCGTGATGAACGCTAAGCCACCACCATTATCTCGCTCGCGATCTCGACGGTGCACGTTGTACCCGGCACAATTCAACAAAGTTGAATTGCTGTGCAACTTCGTCTCTTGGACCGCAGCTATTAATATACCATGCCGACACATGAAGACGGTTATCTCCTCAATCTTGCTCTGTAGCCCGTTACAGTTAAATTGAAGGAGCTTCATGTGGTTCGGGAGACGTGTCGTGATGTGGGGTGTAAGTGAAGTGTATGTTCTTGCCGCCGTTGGCTGTGTGTGCTGCTGAGGTGATTGCCGCCCTGTGGTGGTGGTGGGGGGCGTCGCAATTGACGTCTGCGACCGAGCAGCGCAACACGGGCCCTCGAAATTCCCCGTCCAATCTCGCGGGGTACGCAGACCTGAACATGCCCTAAAGTGGCACCAGCCAAGGCAGGTGTTGCACTTGACTGATGTCACATTACGGAATATTCTGGTCTGACATACCGTGCAGATTGTAGGGGGAACCAGGAGTTGTTGGCGGCGGCGTGTGGGTGGTGGTGCGGTTGTGTGTGTTATGTGGTCTGTGGTGGCTGTGGTACGGTCTGTGGTGTTATTATGTTGTTGTGTTGTGGCGACTGTGTGTGGTTGCTGTGTGAGTGTGTGGGGCTGCACGGGCGGACTATGGTTTGCCGTGGAGGCTGCTCTGTTTGAGCAACAGGGGGCCACGTACGACGTGGTCCACTGTCTGTGTGTCCGTAGTCCCGAGCAGACCCTGAGGTGACTCCACCCCTCGCAGGCATTACACTTGACTGAGGTGGAGTTGTGGTGTAATCGTCTTCGGCATACACAGCAGGTGTATATTTCTGGCCCAGGGTTTGACTCGATGCCAGCCCTGAGTAGGAGAATGCGTAGTGAATGTTGCCCTATGGACGGACAACTTCTGAGATACTTCGCCGACCTAAACGGGGTTAGATCGCCGAAACAACAGCCCTTGGTCGGGTGAAACCCGGGTCATTCCGGTACGTAGAACCGGCTGTCGTGGGAATGATGCCATGCCCGTCGACTCAAGTGGTTTATCAAACTTAAGAGCTAAATAAATCCCACAAGCAGTTCATTAAACCTACTTTAGTATTATTCCATACACCTCTTTGTAGATGAAAAATAAAATTCAACTTAAATATCGATATTGCGGGTAAAGTATCGATGTCTTCGATATATCGACCTTGGAATTTGGATTCCAAAATTCGATTATCGTGGATTAAATATCGATATTGCGGGTAAAGTATCGATGTCTTCGATATATCGACCTTGGAATTTGGATTCCAAAATTCGATTATCGTGGATTAAATATCGATATTAAGAAACATCGATACGTTATCGAAGATTCCTACTACCAAGGCGTATCAACTACAGGTGATAGCGATAGAAGCCATGCTTCTTCTTAGAGCACGCTTGTGTCAAATAATCTACTGTTTTGCTTTGTTTACATATCAAGAATGATAGAATACAAGATTGCGCCGTCCTGGCCGTTGACATTTGTGTACCACAAGTAAACAAAGAATAGAGACAAAAGTAGAACGAGTTGAAACTGTCAAAACAGTTCACTTTACAGCGAAAAAAGTGTTTTAATTTTGATCAATGCGAAAATATTGCATTTTTCATCTAATCTATTGGAGAATAGTGAACGTTTTAGTGCACTTCATGCTTTGCAATTAAGGCTGCTGCAGCAAATGTTTTAGTGTACTCCATTGCTTTGCAATTAAGGCTGGTGCAGCAAACTGCGCCACCATCTGAGTGGGATTGATTAGTTAACTTGCTAAAGAAGGCTGCTTGGAGCAGAAGCGATATGACTCTGATAAAATGCTGTCAATATAATAATAAAAAAAAAACATTTCGGGAACGGCTTTGCCGCGCCCTATATACACAAAATGCAGCTATTCGCCCACCACCATGGGCACCATGGTGCACTTCATGGAAGGACAACAGCGCATGCATATGATGCTAGTATCCAAATTGAATGGCTTATCTTGCCCGTAGAATTCCACCCACTTTCTCGCCACGGCATCGTTGCGAGGAAAGGAAAAAAGCTGCATTTCGAGGCACTACCTTCACGGCTGTCGCAATTTAATACACGGCACTTCATTTTGTTAGTTTTTACACACTCTTCAACTGAAAAATCACTAACAAATTGCAAATTAACACGATTTAAACCGATTTTTCACTAATAATTCAAATTTCTTTATGCCACTGATTTGTAAACAAAAGTTTATTTACGAGTTACCACAACTGTCAAAATCGGCAAAACCAAAGTAGCGGTACCTCTGACGGCGCCACCTTTGTGTCGCTGCACCGTGTTTACATATCCCTATATATATATTATATTATATATCCCTATATACCCTGCAAACAAATGCTTCCGAAATCTTTAAGAGTATCGGAGATTCGTTACGATTCCTTCAAGAAAAACATATGAAGCGGTTTACAAGAACTAGTCAAGAAATTTCTATACGATTTCTTAAAGAATATTCTTAAAAAAAATATGAAACCCTTCAGAATACTCTGAAATCCTGGTATGTAGGGTATACTTATACATACGAATATGAATAGATAAAGAAGCTGTTGATGACACAAGGAGCTCATTCCAACGGTAAATGTTGTTTTTGCAAGATTGCTACAATCTGTAGTTATTGAATCATGGCCACTACTCATGAACTAAAAATACAAGATCACCTAATCAAAGAAGCAAGAAAAAAGTATATTTCTTGGTATTTATGGTAAATTGGTATTTATTAGTAAATATACAAAGTGAAACTTGATCGCAATTAGCAAAAAAAAGTTCATAAAATATGGTTTTCATGATTGAAAGTGTTTTACAATCGCATATCATTACCACGGGTCGATTTTTTAATGCCAACGTTCTGGCCACAGACGTGCACCCACTTTTCAAGCAAATTTACGCCTTTTGGCAAACTAAACATACGCAAAAACTTGTTCCAATCACACAGCACTTCATTTTATATCATAAATATGTAATAAACCAAAATTTATAATTAAAATCGCTGCAGAAAACACATTCAACCGCTAAAAAATCTCTACGAAGAGGTAGAAGACGGTGTAAACAAAACCGAAAAACGCTACGAAAACTTTTTTCAGAAAATCGATTACAAATACAACGATGGCTAATCATGAATGGGTGATCTGTAATCGTTGTTCATGGCTACTACTAGTATTAACTCGTATCGTTTCATCTCTAGTTTTGCAGTACTAGTGAAAAGTCTGCAGGCTTCAGCCAAGGGGGGAAACATAAATTATTTGTGATAATAAAACACTAAACATGTTTGTTGTAATAAGAAGAATATGTGCAAATTATAAATTGATTTTAGCTAAAAATCAATAAACCAAATGTCGCGTTATGGCGTGCTTCGATGCATTTGGAATAAAGTTTTGAGGTGGTAATACAATTATTCCCTGTGAGATATACAATAGTTGCGTTTTTTTACTCATTTCCAGTAAAATCCAGCAAAAGTTTTTACGAATTTTCATGTTTTGGCGTTTTCGTACGCAAAAACTTGCAAAGTAGGGGAAATTGAGAGCGAAAAATGACAGTTGAAGTTGCAAATTTTTACTGGATTTTACTGGATACATTTTTACTTGTAAGAATTTGCCAGTACAAAAAACAGCTGATCGCATGTTGCTGGATGAAATTTAAACTAATAAGGAAACTGTTTGTGGGTTTTTATTGTCGAGTTTCACAAAATAAACCTATTTAAATATAAAATATATTGTTTTATTAGGAATTTGCTGCGAATAAACAACAAATTTATCAGCTGTTCATGAAACTTGCAAATTATTACTGGAAAAGCGTTCACGTACTTTTTTGCAAATTTTTTTATGAGAGCGAATTCTTAGAAATAAAGTTACTGGAGAGTTGCTGGCAAGTTACTGGATAATTTGTAAAAAAACACAACTAATATCAGCAGTCCGAATTTACGATTTTTTTTACCATATTTTACTTAAATGATCCCGTACTCGCTGTCAGCTAATTTTTTCTACTCTGACAGTACGGAATCAAGTGATTTTGTGGAATGCCAACAAAGGAGCATTCATTCAACAATGTTATTATGAATTTATATTAAATAGCCTAATTAAAAGTTTTGTTGTAAGCTTTTTTCAGTGTACGCGAAGAATTCTAATTCCATTAGTTATATGGAAGGCAAACTATAAAAATGCAGAATGCGTTTTAGATAAAAAAATAGTATGTATGCACACCGTGGTAAACAATTGCAGGCAATGTTTAGTTATTTGCCCACAGTTTTTGGGTTAGTGCACGGAAAGGGAGGCAACATGGCTCTTGATACTCCACCCACTCGACCACTGTTCAACATTTGTTACACGTCATACCTGCTCTCGTAACCTTCCACAGACCCCTGGGGAACCATTTGAAAACAGGGGTAAAATGTGCATTTTGGAATATGTTCGGTTACTTGCACAATTATTTTATGGTGTGGAGCGGAGGGGGTTGGGTGCGGCACCCATTAGAAAGAGTACAGTCCAGAGCTAACTCACACCGTAGATGAATTCGCAAGTCGTAAGTTGCTCTCCCCACTTGTTGTAGCGGCTACTAAGCCCCGTTCGGGTCGGTTCATCTATCAGCGTTGTCGCCAATTTCAGCTAGGGGGAGGTCCAGGAAGTGTGCAACTTACACAGGGGCTGTCCATAGGGACAGGGGCGTCAGCTGAGTGGGGTTCTCAGGGCATGTGAAGAGGTGCCGGGAGTCATGTGGCGTCTCTCCACATGCCGGGCATTTGTTGGGCACATCCTCGTTGATGCCGCGTAGGTAGCTGTTGAGCCTGCTGCAATAGCCAAAGCGAAGTTGGGCTATTGTAGTGCGGGTCTCCCGAGGCAGACTAAGTTCTGTCCCGTCCACGTCCGGTGGTTGTGTGCCTAGTACGGCATTCACAGGGCGGGAGTCTACATAACTTGGGACTGATTCCCTGTGAATGCCGTTCAGGGCCTGTCGGTAGGTTGACGGGTCCAGAGGTTGTTTGATGAACCTCTCGACTTGGTCCGTCAGTTCGTAAAGATGCCTCCTGAAATGCATGGCTAGGGCTCTTCCACGAGCAGCTATTCGCTGGGATGGCCACGTCTGTGGCTCCCAGCAAGGAACTGCTTGCAGAGCATTATGTTATGCTCCTTTACTGGGAGGATCTGGGCCTCGTCATGTAGGTGGTGTTGGTGCGTCATCAGGAGGCATCCTGTTGCTGTTCGTAGTGCCGTGTTTTGGCAGGTCTGTAGCTTCATCCACTGCGTCCTGTTAGTCCCCGGCGACCACCCGGCGCTGCAAAGTTCAGAACCGGCCGGCCAATTGCCTTGTGTGTTGCCAACAACGTTTCTTTATATTTTCCCCAAGTGCTGCCCGCCAGCGAATTGAGGACATTGTTGCGGCTCTGTACTTTCTGTCGAAGGTAACTCCGATGATTTTCGGGTTGTTGTTGTTGTAGCGGCACTACTAAGCCCCGCCTTTTTCGGGTCTACGTTCAATCATTGTCGTCGAGCTCAACTAACGGGAGGCCCAGGAAACGAGCTGTTTCGATGGGTTCGGACCAGAGAGAGAGGGGTGTTAGTTGAGTCGGATTGAGCTGGCATGTAAAGAGGTGGTTGGTGTCGTGGGGGGACTCTCCACATGCCGGGCACTCATTGGGGATATTGGGGTCGAGTCTGGACAGGTAGCTGTTAAGGCGGCTACAGTATCCAGACCGTAATTGAGCCAGGGTAGGATTTTCGGGTTATTCACCGTCGGTATTGTTACGCCATCGACGTGAACACCCAGTGGCAGTCTGACCTCCTTCGTCCAGGTAGTGAAAAGGGTTGCCGAGGATTTCGCAGGGGATAGGGCAAGGCTCCTTGCAGTGAAGAAGCGAGAAAGTTCGGAGAGGTAACCGTTTACTTTCGAGCACAAGTCATCAATTCCATTCCCAGACACCATGATCGAACAATCGTCAGCATTCGAGACTATATTAACACCCTCTGGTGGCTGAGGAAGCTTTGATATGTAAAATTAAAAAGTAGCGGGGACAGGACACCACCCTGTGGTACCCCCTGTCTAATTTTACGTGGCTTGCTAGTTTTGTCTCTGAAAATTACTGACGAGTGTCGACCACTCAGGTAATTCGCCGACCACAGTTTGAGTCCCTGTGGGAGTGAGGAGGCCTCTATATCTTCTAGTAGCGTTGAATGACTGACAGTGTGGAAGCCTTGGACGCATTCCCACGGCAGCCGGTTCTACGTACCGGTATGACTCGGGTTTTACCCGACCAAGGGCTGTTTCGGCGATTTATCTCAGAAGTTTAGGTCGGCGAAGTATCTCAGAAGTTGTCCGTCCATAGGGCTACATTCGCTACGTATTCTTCTACTCAGGGCTGGCATCGAGTCAAACCCAAGGCCAGAAACCTACACCCGCTGTGTATGCCATAGACGACTACGCCACAACTCCACCTCAGTCAAGTGCAATGCTTGCGAGGGGTGGGTTCACCTCAGAGTCTGCTCAGGACTACGGACACATCGGCAGTGGACCACGTCTTTTGTAGCCCCCTGCCGCTAAAACAGCAGCATCCACGGCTAATCCCAGTCCACCTGAGCAGTCCCACACAAACACCACAGCACAACAACATAACACAATAGACCACACCACAACTGCTACAGACCACAGAACACACAACCGCACCACCACCCACACGCCGCCGCCTGGTTCCTCCTACAATCTGCACGGTACGTCAGACAGACCAGGATATTCCGTTATGTGACATCAGTCAAGTGCAACACCTGCCTTGGCTGGTGCCACTTTAGGTCATGCTCAGGTCTGCACACCACGCGAGATTGCACGAGGAACTTCGAGGGCCCATGTTGCGCTGCTCGGTCGCAGACCTCAAGTGCGACGCCTCCCCCCACCACCACAGGGCGGCAACCACCTCAGCAGCGCACACAGCCAACTGCGGCACGACCACACACATCCCTCACACCCCGCATCACCTCACGTCTCCCGAACCACATGAAGCTTCCCCAATTTAATTGTAACGGTGTTCAGAGCAGGATCGAGGAGATAACTGTCTTCATGGGAAGGCAAGGCATATTGATAGCTGCGGTCCAAGAGACGAAGTTGCACAGCAATTCAAAAGTGTTGAATTGTGCCGGGTACAACGTGCACCGTCGAGATCGCGTGCGGGATAATGGTGGTGGCTTAGGGTAGAGCTGTCAAACTATCGATAGTCAAGTCCATCGATGTTTTGCGATAGTCTTAAGGGTGACTATCGATACTATCGATAGTATCGACCCATTTCATATGTTTTTCTAAATCCATTTATTTTTCGTTATCATGCTTTTATTAATTTGTTTATTTTATCGGCTCATGGTTGCATTTTAGATTCGAGAAATATTGCTAGAAATTCATTCGCTGTGTAGATAGTCAAAAAGCGATTTCAGAAATTTTCTCTGCAATTCGCCTTTCGGAAATAAAAAATGTCTTTACATGCAAGGTGCCACTGCTCATGCAACTGCTTTCTGCAATTTCTCAATTTGACAGTCTTTTGAAATACATATACTGCATTGCCCGGTATGACACGCTCTTAAAACGGCAATATAACCTCTGCTATTTCCACGCTAAAAATAAAAAAATGGCGCTTTTGGAAATAATGCAATGAACCAACTAAACAGATTACCCAGCACGGCATCCGCGTATTTGTAATTGCATTTGAGAAAAAAATAATAATAGCAAATAACGTAATTTTTTCATCGGTTGTTTCATTAACACACATGGTTTCATACCGTTTTATTCACATGGCGGCGAAAAAATGACGTCACTGCAAAAAAATACTTTCTCGCACACCGTCCTAGGTGATCTTTATTCGTTCGTTCCTGAAATAATGCTGCCAATTTTTGTTCTCTTTGAACCAATACGTGCAAATATCAAAAGCGCTAGGAAGGAGAATACGCTATCAATGAAGCGATAGTGGCGATAGTACTAAAACTATCGATAGTTATTTCAAGTGACCAGACTATCGATACTATCGATAGTATCGTCGATAGTTTGACAGCTCTAGCTTAGGGTTCATCACGCACTACACCGTGCAGTATCGTCTCATTGAAGCAGACATCGACCGCAGGGATACCATCCTAGAATGTCAGGGCATTGCTATCCGGTCAGGCGATGTTGAGCTCGAAATATTTAACGTTTATATACCCCCTGTCACCTGCTGCCCGGCAGGATATCACCCTGACATAGGTGCGCTCCTCAGAGGTAAAACCGTATGGTAGTTGGTGACTTTAATGCTCCCCACGATCTTTGGCATTCAAGCCTGTCAAACGATCGTAGGGAAACAGACTTGGCTGAGCAGATAGACGATTCAACATTCTGCACAATGCACGACGACGCACCCACCAGGACTATGGGCAGCTGCTGCAGCTCGCCAGACAACAACAGTCAGCGCTGGTCTGATAAACAGCATATCATGGCGACCTAAACTGACTTTGGCATCAGACCATCAGCCCATAGTCATCTCGATCGATAAACCAACCGACTTTGCTTCCGCGAACATATAACAACTTTTCTAAAGCTGATTGGAAATGCTTCGCAGAGTTTACTGAAAACACCTTCGCTGCTCTGCCCACACCAACCAACGTCCACCTTGGTGAACGTAAGTTCCGCAGGGCTGTCACCGCTGCTGCAGCTCGCTTCGTACCGGCAGGATGTATCACCGACCCCCGTCCAAATTTCCCTGCTGAAGCGGCTGTTCTAGCCGATGAGCGTGATAGCCTTCGTCAGGCCGATCTCGGAGATCCCCGTATCAGGGATCTCAACGCGGAGATTCGGCAACTAGTAAACGTACATAAGTGGAACAAGTGGGAAGAGCATCTGAAGACCTGTAACTCACCTCTGGTGTGAGTAAGCTTTGGTAAACCGTGAGGTCACTATCCATTCCGCCGAAGCACGACGACAGGTCGAAATTTACTGCTTCGGCTGGTTGAGGGAGCTTTGAAATGTAAAAGTTAAACAGTAGCGGGGAGAGGACACCACCCTGTGGATCCCCCTGTCTTATTTTTCTAAGTTTGCTCGATTTGTCTCTAAACATTACCGACGAGTGTCGACCACTCAGATAATTTGCCGACCACCGTTTGAGCCTCTGTGGGAGAGAGGAAGCCTCTATATCTTCTAGTAGCGTGGAATGGCTGACAGTGTCAAGAGCCTTTGACAGGTCCAACGCTACTAGGATAGTTCTCTCACAGGGAGGTTTACGGTTAAGGCCACAAGTTATCTGAGTGCTTATGGCGTTAGGTGCAGTTGTTGTGCTATGCACTTTACGGAACCCATCCTGATGCTTCGCTGGGGTCAGGTGGTTCGTGAAATACGGGAGCAGCAGGGCCTCGAGTGTCTTCGCTACCGGGGAAAGGAGAGTTATCGGGCGATAAGACTCCTTTGTTGGCTAGTTTCCCCGGTTTGAGCAGTGGGACCACTCTCCCCATTTTCCAGATGTCCGGAATGACGAGAGTGGCCATAGACAGGTTGAGGACCTCCGTTAGGTATGCTACTCCCGCATGACCCAAATTTTTTCGTGGGGTCCAATAGCTTTGGAGGCTTTCGCCTTCCCGATGGCTACCGTTACTTCACCGCTGGTGAAAACAAGAGGTGAACTGGGTTTTGGCATTTTGTGCAGACTTCTGGTCACTCGACGTTTGGCTTTATCCACCGGAGGATACAGAATGAACTGCCGGCTAAAATAGCTCGCGCATCGCTCCGGGTCCGACGAAGCGTGGGCACCAAAGTCTATCTCGACTCTGCCGTCACGCTCGTCGGGTTGGACAACGACCTCACGGTTGACCAAAGCTCGCTTGCACCAGAGGCGAAGTTACAGGTCATCAAATGCTCTTCCCATTTCTTCCGCTTATATACGTTCACAAGTTGCCGAATCTCCGAATTGAGATCCCTGATACGGGGATTTCCGGGATCGGCCTGACGAAGGTTGTCGCGCTTATCGGCTAGAGCAGCCGCTTCTGCAGGAAAGTTCGGACGTGGATCCTTAATACATCCTGCTGGGATGAAGCGAGCTGCAGCAGCGGCGACAACCCTGCGGAACTTACGTTCACCTACATCAACGCCGGTTGGTATGGGTAGTGCAGTGAAGGCGCCCTCAGTAACATCCGTGAAGCCTTTCCAGTCAGCTTTGGAAAAGTTGACATAAGTCCGGTGATCCACGGAAGCAAAGTCGGCAGGTTTATCAATCGATATGACTATGGGCAGATGGTTTGATGCTAGGGTCAGCATAGGTCGCCATGATACGCTGTTTATCAGACCAGCGCTGACAATTATTAGATCTGGCGAGCTGCAGCAGCTGCCCATAATCCTGGTGGGTGCGTCGTCGTTCATTGTGAAGGATGTCGAATCGTCTATCTGCTCAGCCAGATGTATTCCCCTACGATCATTTGGCAGGCTTGAGTGCCAAAGATTGTGGTGCGCGTTCATGTCACCATACCATACGGTTTTCACCTCTGAGTAGCGCACCTATTTCAGGGAGATATCCTGCCGGGCAGCTGGTGACAGGGGGTATATAAACGTTAAATATTTCGAGCTCAACATCGCCTGACCGGATAGCAATGCCCTGACATTCTAGGATGGTATCCCTGCGGTCGATGTCTGCTTCAATGAGACGACACTGCACGGTGTAGTGCGTGATGAACGCTAAA
This sequence comes from Rhagoletis zephyria, assembly GCF_001687245.7. Taxonomy (NCBI): domain Eukaryota; kingdom Metazoa; phylum Arthropoda; class Insecta; order Diptera; family Tephritidae; genus Rhagoletis; species Rhagoletis zephyria. The sequence continues at coordinate 188,940 of NW_016157788.1, read as the reverse complement.
CCTCCACCATTATCTCGCTCGCGATCTCGACGGTGCACGTTGTATCCGGCGTAATTCAACAGGGTTGAATTGCCGTGCAACTTCGTCTCTTGGACCGCAGCTATTAGTATTCCATGCCTTCCCATAAAGACAGTTATCTCCTCGATCTTGCTTTGGAGTCCGTTACAGTTAAGTTGTAGCACCTTTGTGTGCCTTGGGAGACCGATTGTGATGTGTGGTGTTAAAAAGTTGTGTTGCCTGCCGGCCGCCTGCTGTACGTGCTGCAAAAGGGGGTGCTGCCTTGTGGTGGTGGTTGGCGTCGTCGCGCGGGAGGGATGCGACTGGGCAGCACAGCAGGGGCCCACTTAGTCACTCGTCCAATCTCGCGTGTTGCGGATTCCTGAGCACGCCCTAAAGTGGCACCAGCCGAGGCAGGAGTTGCACTTGACTGATGTCACGTTACGGTATATTTTGGACTGACAAACAGAGCAGATTGTCGGAGGGACTAGGAGTTGCCGGCGGCGGTGTGTAGGTGCTATTGTGTTTGTTTGTGTGTCTATTGCTGTGTTGTGTTGGGGTGTGGGTCTGTTGATTGTGTGCTGCCCAGGCGGGTGGTGGTTTGCCGTGGAGGCGGTCCGGTTCGCACAGCATGGGGCCACGAACGACGTGGTCCATTGCGGGTGCGTACGTAGGCCCGAGCAGTTACGGAGGTGACTCCACCCGTCACAGGCATTGCACCTGACCGAGGTGGAGTTTATATGCAGTCGTCTCTGGCATACGCAGCAGGTGTAAATTTCTGGCCCTGGGTTTGACTATGCCAGCCCTGAGCAGAAGTGTACGGGGAAGATGTAGCCCTAGAATCGAGCAACGTTTGATGGATTTCGCGTACCTAAACGGGGTTAGGTCGCCGAAACAACAGCCCTTGGTCGGGTAAAACCCGAATCATTCCGGTACGTAGAACCGGCTATCGTGCGAATCTTCCCACTTCTTCCGCTTATGCACCTTAACAAGCTGCCGAATGATTGCATTGAAATCCCTAATGTGGGGATTTAGGGGATCGGCCTTTCGAAAGTTGTCACACTCATCGGCTGGAACAGCCGCTTCAGCAGGAAAATTCGGACGGGGGTGCCTAATATAATAGGTTGAGACGAAGCGAGACAACCCGTTCCCACGACAGTCGGGTCTACGTAACCGGAACGACCCAGATTTATATTTGGCCAAGGACTGTCACTCCAGCAACACTCCCCAAAAACTCTTTGGGAGCTTGTATGCTGCTACAACAACAACAACAAGCGAGACAAACCTGCCGGACTTAGAACTAACTTTCGTGAACGGCATTAACAGGTCGACTTTATATAACTCGAGACCGACTCCCTGTGAATGCAGTTTAAGGCCTGTTGGAATGCAGTTGGGTCCAGAGGTTGTTTTATTTTTTTATTTTATGAAACTCTGGACTTCGTCCGTCAGTTTGTAGAAATGCCTCCTAACGGGCCTTGGCGAGAGCTCTTCTGCAAGCTGTTGACTGTTCGGGTGTCAACGTCTGTGGCTCCCTACTATGAAGTGCTTGCAGAGCATTGTGTTATACTCCTTAACGGGGAACATCTGTGCCTCGTCGTGTAGGTGGTGTTCGGGCGACATCAGAAGGCATCCAGTCCTGGTCCGAAATACAGTGTTCTGGCAGTAGCTGCGTCCACGGCGTCCTGCTTGTCTCCGGCGACCACACGAGCGCTGCATAATTTAGAACCGGCCGGCGAATTGCCTTGTATGTTACCAACGACGTTTCTTTGTCTTTGCTCCAGGTGCTTCCGTCTAGCTACTTGAGGTTCTCGTTGTTGTTGTAGCGGCTACAACAACCCCGCCCAGATCGGTTGATATCTCAGTCGTTGTCGTCGAGTTTTACTAACGGCAGCCCCAAGAAGCGTGCAGCCTCTATGGAGTCGGTCCACAGGGACAACGCCGTTAGGGTTGTGGGGTTTTCCGGGCATGCGAAGAGATTTTTCGAGTCGTGAGGGGTCTCTCCGCATGCCGGACATTCGTTCGGCACATCGGCATTTAACCTACTCAGGTAGGAGTTTAGTCTGCTACAGTAGCCAGAGCGAAGTTGGGCTATTGTTGTTTTGGTCTCCCGAGGCAGATGGAGCTCCGTCGCGTCAATGTCCGGTGTTTGTGTGCCTAGAACGGCATTCACAGATCTAGAGTCTACATAACGTGAGACTGCGTCCCTGTGAATGCCGTTCAGGGCCTGTCTGTAAGCTGACGGGTCCAGAGGCTGCTCAATGAACCTCTGGACTTCGTTCGTCAGTTCATATAGTGCCTCCTGACGTGCCTCGGCGAGGGCTCCTCTGCAAGCAGCTGTCTATTTGAGTGGCCACATCTGTGGTTCCCAACTAGAAACTGCTTGCAGAGCATCGTGTTGTGCTCCCTAATTGGGTCGCTGTCCTAAGTGCTGTGTTTTGTACTGTCTGCAGCTTCGTCCACTGCGTCCTACTAGTCCCCGGCAACCACACTGGTGCTGCGTAGTTTACAACCGGCCGGCCTATTGCCTTGTATGTTGCCAGCAACGTTGCTTGGTTTTTACCCCAAGTACTGACGGCTAGTGACTTGAGGACCTTGTTGCGGCTCTGTAAATAGTTGACAATAGCGGTTGCGTGCGCAGAGCAGGAGAGCAGACTGTCGAAGGTTTGTGGTGTTTGTGTTGAGCTGCTCAGGTGGACTGGGGTTAGCCGTGAAGGCTGCATTTTTCCAGTCGTCAATAAAGTAACCAGACGAAAGAGATTTATTGAACAGTATGATTAATGGCTGAACAAGCGATGGGTAACGTTTCAGCATTGCACCTGAGAGGCCATCAGAATCCAATTTAAAAAAGTGCTCTATGGAACAGATGGTTACTTCAGTGCAGTGCGCCTAAGTTAAGGGCAGAGTCTGAAAGAGGGTAACGTTCAGAAGCCACATCAGAATCCGAGACATAATTGGAGGAGAAAAATTCTGCGAAAAGATTGGCTACCTCAGCAGGTGTGTTAGCCTCCTTGTCATTCAAAAAGACTGAGGACGGCACACTCAACTTAGCGTTCTTAGATTTTACAAACCTCAAAAATGCTTTAGGGTTGTTTTTAATGTCTGCTTCACTTTTGCTAATAAACTTATTATAGAGAATCTTGTCCAAGGAATTAAAGTTCCTAAGGCAGTACTGATAACTGACGAACACAGATTGGGACCAAGTTGCCCTAAGTCTTTTAAAAAGCCTATTTTTACGATTTTTCAGTCGTTTTAGATCCTTGTTGTACCATGGTAACTTGTAAAACTTCCTTGTAATTAATGGCATATTTCTACACACGCCTCATATACACTACTTTTAAAAACTTTGTATGCAGCGTTAGCGTCCAAATTACTGAGTATATGTGCACGAACTAAAGTTAAAAGTTGGTCGGCATCTCTCAAGAGGAACAGTAGCGAAAACATAAAATTGAATATGAACCATAGGAATATGATGAGTATTTGCGCGAGTTATTGGGGATGGGCATTCAAACACCCAATAATTTACATTATTGCTAATGAAGATTAGATCTGAAATACACATAAATTTATTTTCAATTCCATTAATTTGTTGAAGACCAATACTTAGGAAACTATCAGTTACGTATAACTCACTGTCTGTAGTCGCATTAACCGTGGTAAAAGACGAGGTGTTATTAAAGCTATTCCAGGATACATTACACAAATTAAAATCACCAAGTACACAGAGGTGGTGTTCGCCAATCCTTGAACTGAGATTCAAAACATTGTCAACGTGCGCTCTATATACGTCGAAGCAACTGCTCGGTGGAATGTAAGAAACACATACAAAGAGAAGTTCAGAGGAACTCCGAACATTCACGCACAACTGCTCGAGGATAGAATCATTGTCTTGAAGATAAACCATCGACGAGCACAATCTAGCCTTTGTCCAGAACCCTTTCTGAGCTAAATGAGCTCTCTGAATATGATCCGTCTCTTTCATTTGGAATGGTTCGTTTTGTCCTACTTAATTATTTTTTATTGTTTAAGCTCTGTGTTTTATTGTCAGTAAGGATTTTATTCTATTTGATTAAATAAATAAATATCAAAGAAGTTAGCAAGTAATTTGATTTTGCGTCTATCGAAGCTGTGAAAAATATCATGGAAATTGTGATTATTTTGGAATATATCGAAGGCCTCCATAAAATGGCTCAAGAGGGGACAATGAAAGATTTGATGCATAAAGTTATCGAGCTCTCCATAGCTGCAGCGGCTGCTGGTTGTGGCTTTGGTTTTAAAGAGATACTCCTGATCATAGTTATGTCCAGTGAGGATCCTATTAATTAATTTAGTTTCTTTTGCTGGTAAGGCCGTTTACTTGAACCAGAAATTTTTGGGTTTGGCACTGAGAATTTGAGCGAAATGATTAGGTTTTGCGTTCGAATAGGCTAAAAATTCAGCATCAGCACTGATCATTGATCTCATTACGGATACGCCTGAGTGCTTCTTCGGGAGTGAGGCTAACATTGAGGACATTGTCACAGTGATTGGCATTCTTGGTGATTATGTCAGCTCTTTCATTGCCTGCTATGCCTTTATTGCTTTGGGTCCAAATTATAGTAACTCTTCCAAAATCTTCATTGGTAATATTATGGATCGCTGAAATGATATGGTTATCCGTTTGAATCTTCTTGTCGGCTGTTTTCGCACAGTTTGCCACAGATGATCTACAGTACTCTAATTTGCTTCTGACAATGGCTTTATAGTAGTTCAAAGCTACCCTGGGACGGAGACCCGCTTTTACAGAGGTTAGACATTTGAAAAGGTGGGAGTTGTTTTGAGATTTATTAAATGTATCTTTGTAGTGCTCACTGACTGCCATGGATGAACTGATATGTCTACCTAGAAATTTTATATTTTGTACCTTTTGAAGTGCTTGGTTTTGGCAGGTTATGTGGAAGGTCTTTTTGCTACCTTTGCAGACATAAAGGATCTTGGTTTTTTCAGGGTTAAAAGAGAGATTTAAGTTCTTACAAAGAGTGTGGAAGCTATTAATCTTGTGTTGAAGGTTTATGGCTGCCTGCTCAGGATCACGATGGAATGACAAGAGGAAGAGAAGAAATCGTCAACAAATTGATACAATTTGCGTCATGCTGTCTTCTATAGAATGGAACTTCTTGGTGTATAGATTAAATAAAAGAGGACAACTGCCCTGTGGCAGGCCATTGCAAATCTCTCCGACTCTGATCCTAACTGCAGCTTTCTCAGCGCCAAAAAGTTGGGGATCCACTCCACGTATGTAAGATGTATTTCTTCCTCAATCATAGTCGTTCTTACCCAACAAGCATTTCAGTAAATGTTTTTAAAAATAACTTACAGTAAGTTTGCTATAATAAGCGTTAAATAAGCATTTTTAATATTAAGCTTATTAAAAGTTTTTTCAAATAAACCTTTATCAAGTTTTGTGAGCGTATGTTTATAAATAACTTAAACTTATAAATGAAATGCAAATGCCAACGACATGACGTAGTAAATAAAACATTTTTTCAATCGTAAGTGACGTGTTTACGTTTTTTAAAATATATTATTAAAAGAAAAAATTTAATAAAACAGATGCGGAAAAAAAAATCCAATCCAGGACCCGCTGCGCTAATCGGATGAGTTCTCCGTATCCTTTCTTAGTTTAACATTCAATTACAAATGTATTAAATTTTCTTCAGAAAAGTTCATCAATGAGAATGGCGGCGATGAAGCGGAATATATAGCTGCATCGAAGTTCTTTTTTTCAATTTGCCAAAACCCGCATGTAATTGAAAGCACGCAACAAGATGTAATAATTAACTTTTTTATGCTTAATTTTTGTGTGTTATCGTGAATTTGTATGCTAAAATGTCTATTCCCTATTTATATTTTCGCGACTGTTCGCGAAAATTCGCATTTCGTTTAGTTTCTAGATGTTAAGCAATCTATGTATGAGTTTTTAATGAAATATCTTTAAATAAAGGGTTATAAAAATGTTTATAAAAAGCTTTCTTTTGAAAATTTTTAGTAAGTTTATATTCATACGCTTATAAACAACTTTTTTTGAACCTTTATTATAAGTTTACACTTTTACGGTTATAAAAAGCTTTCTTTTGAACATTTATTACAAGTTTATATTTCTACGCTTATAACCAATGTTCCTTTTCGATTATATTACGCTTACTCTCAAGCATTTTATAAACAAAAAATCAACGTTTTGTAAGCTTAATGTTTATAATTGAAAACATAAAAAAAACTTTCTTTAAGTTTATTTTGCTTGTTGGGTAGCTTCGAAACATTCACACAATTGTATGCGTTGCTGATGCCTGTTGAACAAGCAGGACTTTGTACCCTCGACTCTTGTGACAGGCAATTTTATGTAGTAAGTAGTTCATGCATACTGTTGGTGACCTCTTTGCTCTGTATGCAAAGGTGTGCCTGGGAAATGCAGACCTTTCTTCCAGCTGATTTACTACTCTCTATTTGACGACACTGTTGATGCATTTCATGAACACCGGCGCACCGTGGTCAATAAATGGGATTTAATGTTCATAATTCACTGGAACCTTCATTTCTCAACCAATTTGATCTTTTTTTTTTGAATGAAAGCTAATAAAATGTGCAAGAGACTAGTTGAGCCCAATTTTCGAATTTTTATTTGTTTTTATTAAAGTTTTTACTGCAAAGTGCAGAACTGCGCCAATTTCGAAGAAGACCGATTCTCCTGTTCCAGCTAATAAAAGTTTCATAATAAAAACTAGATAAAAACAATTATAGGGTTCTCCCAAATCAAAACAAAAATTAAAAAGTAATAATTTGAAATGCTAAAAAAAAATTTTACCAAGAGTATTTTTTTTTGTTTTTAGTTTTTATAAAAATTTTGGGTATGTAGTTTCATAGATTACTAAATTTTAGTATAATAAAGGGCAAGTTGTAAGTCCCTAAGAGTTCGCGTTGATTTTTAATAAAATAAAAAACGCTTTTATTTCTTATGTAGCATGCAGATGTGCTCAAAATGTTAGCGAAAAAATTATTAAAAATCAACGCGAACTCTTAGCGACTTGCAACTTACACTTTATTATACCAAAATTTAATGATATATAAAACTGCATACCCAAGATGTTTATAAAAACCAAAAACAAAAAAATATTTTTGGTAAATTTTTTTTTATAACTTTTCAAATTATTTTAATTTTTTTTTTCATTTTGGGAGAACCCTAAAATTGTTTTTAAATAGTTTTTATTATGTATCTTTCTTTAACTGGAACAGGAGAATCGATCTTCTTCAAAATTGGCACTTTTTCTGCACTTTGCACTAAAAAAATTTAATATAAAAAAATACAAAATAAAAAATTGGGCTCAACTAGTCTCTTGAAAATTGTATTAGCTTTCATTTAAAAATAATAATTAATCAAGGTGGTTGAGAAATGAAGGCTCCAGTGAATTATGAACATTAAATTCCATTTATTGACCACTGTGCGGCGATGGGACGAAAGTTTTTAATGTCCTTTACATCCTTGTCCTTTTTAGGTATGGGTACAATGTTTATACTGCGCCATCTCTCAGGTATTTGATTGGTCAGGAATACGTCGTTCAAGGCTGTTCTGATATTACCTATGGCGTGGTCTGACAAAGCTTTGAGCATGTTGTATGTTATGTGATCTGGAAACCAGCAAAGTTACGCTTTTTTGAATGAATGGCCATATAAAGTTCATCAAACGTTATGGCCAAACTGTTATCACTATCTCTTTGTTTAGGAAAGGGAGGTAGTTTCGGTTGTTCTCATTGAACCATGCATGTTTGCTGTTGTTCCTGAAGTTCCCCCTTCACAACCTTCAGGCTACTTTCTTGGACGTATTGTCATTCAACTCCTCAATTTTCTGTTCAAAGCTCTTTTTCTTCGCCTCCTTAACCTGATCTTTCCATTTTTCCTCAATATCAATGTATATTTGAAAGTTTTCGGGGGTGGGGTGGGTCCTGAATCTAAACAGTTTCGCTAGTGAGTCATTCCACCATCCCTTGGGTGTTCTTTTGTTTGAGATCGTATAGGTGGCGGCCTTAACCTCTTCCTCAAGCTTGTGGTGTATCTCATTAATGTCGGGTTCTACATTAATTTGTTGAAGGCTTTCTAAAAGTTTGTATTTAGCTAGGAATTTGACTGCCGTAATATGAACTGCAGTGGATTCTATAATTATGGGTAAGTGGTGACTGCCTCCGATAGTAACCGGGTCAGTTGTCCATGTTAAGGGCATGCTGCAGTTAGTGAACGAGAGATCGAGTACTGAGCCATTTGTGGCCATTGCATTGCTTTTGAAGGTGTGCGATCCATCGTTTAGAGCAAAGAAGCTAAAGTTGGATATAATTTTGTGTAAGCTGCTACCACGACAAGAGGTAATGTGGTCACCCCATGCCCTAGCTCTGGCATTAAAATCACCCAGAATCATGACATTTTCGTATTTTTCAAGAAACGAGAGAAGCCTCAAAACTTCGTCTTTGAACGGCTCTATGAGAATGGTCTGAGGAAAATATACTGCACATATGGTAACGTTTGGTTCCACGTTCTTTATTTGTACTATAAGGACCAGTTTCACAATCTAAACTTAAGTTCCAGTTGAGAAAAATCTTGGCTAAGAACAGTTTAAGGTTTTGTTTAAGTTTGCGTTTCACAATGCGTGCTTAAGTATGGAAAATATATTGTTAAAACGTATGGCAGCACCACAAAAAATGCTTTGTTTACATGTTTTGACATTTCTTAAAATACAAAACAAATGAGGAGATAGTGTATGCGGTTTATTTAAAGTGTAATATTTGAGCGAAGAAATATAAAATATTGAACTATATATTAACGAAAATGTCAGAAAATAAGAGGAGAATAATTTTCGGTCCAAATGAGATTGATTTGCTGGTGTGCCTCTTCGTATCCCGAATCACTATCATCTTCCCAACTCAAATCAAAATCCATTTTGTGCCTTTATTTTATTTTTCCGACAAATTTGTTTTGCTTCTCAATCAAAATTTATCATAAGCATATTTTCGCTAAATCAGCTGTTTTGCGACTTAGTTTACTTTTAGGGCCAGTTTCACAATCTAAACTTAAGTTGAACTTAAGTTCTTGTTTAGAAAAATCTTAGCTAAGAACAGTTTAAGGTTTTGTTCAAGCTTGCATTTCACAATGCGTACTTAAGTATGGAAAATATATTGTTAAAAAGTATGGCAGGACCACAAGAAATGCTTTGTTTACATGTTTTGACACTTCTTCAAATACAAAACAACTGAGGAGATAGTGTATGCGGTTTATTTAATAATAATAATAATAGATTGGCGCTTACACATACGTTAGTGTTTGGCCGAGCTTCTCCTCCGATTTGTGGCGTGCGCCTTGATGTTGTCACACAAAGAGGAGGGACCTACAGTTTTACGCCGACTCCGAACGGCGATTGTATTTATTATGAGAAGCTGTTTTTCATGGCAGAAATACACTCGGAGGTTTGCCATTGCCTGCCGAGGGACGACCGCTGTTAAGAAAAACCCTTTTTTCTATTTTTTTTTTGCGATGTTGCTTTGACCAGGGCTTGAACCCAGGTGCTGTGGAGTGGAAGCGCGCACTGCTTACCACTACACCACAGCGGCCGACGGCGGTTCATTTAAAGTGTAATATTTGAGCGAAGAAATATAAAATATTGAACTATATATTAACGAAAATGTCAGAAAATAAGAGGTGAATAAATTTCTGGTGTGCCTCTTCGTATTCCGAATCACTATCATCCTCCCAACTCAAATCAAAATCCATTTTGTGCCTTTATTTTATTTTTCCGAAAAATTGTTTTGCTTCTCAATCAAAATTTATCATAAGCATCTGTTTGCTAAATCAGCTGTTTTGTCGACTTAGTTTACTTTTAGTCGCCGATGGCCGCGACTTAAGTTTAACTTAAGTTGAACTTGTAAAACCGGCCCTAAGTATATCACAGTCAGATGTATAAAGCAGTGTTTGAAATTTTATTATTTTATTAAGGATTATGGCCACCCCGCCATATCCATCGTCCCTATTTTTTTCTATGATATTAAAATTAGTTATATTCCTATGGGCTAGTTCACTAGAGGTGAAAATTTCGCTTAAACAAGCTATGTCAAAATTGTAAGTATTTAAATAAAATTCGATTGTATTAATATTAGCCTTCAATGACTGGCAATTGTATTGCAGTAATTTCATTGTGTTATGATTAGGGGAGTAGCGGAGAGCCGCCACTAATTGCATCTAAATCCTCTCGTATTTTAATTGAGTAATATTTTTGCTTGAGTTTGGAGATTTCTTTAAGTGATCCGCTTAACCGCTCATCTGCGCATATTGTTTGGAGGATTTTGAACATATCTGATACTAACCTTTCAAGTTCGGATACCTTCCCCTTTAAGTATTCGGGCTTGTCGAGTACAGACGAGGACTACACTCTTGTTTTTCTTTCTACCCTTCTTTGGGATGATCTGGATGCTATGGGGGCCTCCTGCCTGCCTCTGCGTGCTACAACATTAAATTTAACCCTTGTCAGTCTTCTGTTGATGTTCACATCCCTGTCTTTAGTGGTCTCTTCCTCGTCAACTAGTTTGGGGAAGTCTGCTTCCTCCGTTGCTAATAGGTCAAACTGATTTTTCCTGTTGTCGAAATACGTTTTTATTGTCTCGCGTCGAGACAACTTTTTGACAGCCCTAACATAGTTGATGTTTTGTTCCCTTTTCCAGGTAGCGCATTTTAGTTTGTAGGACGAGATGTGGTCGACACCTCCACACAGAATAGACTTTTTTGCACAAACCTTCTGCGTCAAGTCCACATTTAGTGCACCTCTTTTTCGATTTGCATGCGAACTGTGTGTGGCCTAGCCTTCCACAGTTTAGGCATTGCTTTAAGGGGGGGATGAAAAATTCGACATTAAGTTTGGTGTAATCTAATATTATGTACTTGGGGAATTCCTTGCCAGAGAACCCAATTTTAATAGTTGTGGTGGGAGTGAACACACCATTTTCACTGTGTCTACGTGTAAAGCGCCTAATAGAGGTTACGGGAATTCTGGAGACCGCATTGGCCATAATTTCATCATCTTTTTAGGAGGTAGGTATGCCTCTTACCACGCCATACGTTTCAAGAGCCGACCTCGGAACAAAAGCCCTAAGCCCTAGTTCGCTTAACTATGTGCTTAACAGAAAATTATTAGCTGCAGCGTAGTTTTTAAACGTAACCTTTTACAAACTTTTCCCTATTGCACGAATGAACTCTATGCCTTTGAAACGAAGGTGTTTAATTTTGTTAAATAGAGTTAGTCCATTAGTAACTCTAATGTTAATAATGTTGCTTTGCGAGGTATCTACCAAAACCAAGTATACGCTCGAAAAATATGCTGGGTACATTGTCATAGTTGTAAGGGGTTCGTTCCGATTGCTTTTTGCAGTCACTGTACTGACCACTAATCATATATAGAGGTTCTTGAGTGCCCGTTGCACTCCCGTTAGCTGCGTCGACGTTGTCGTCAACCGCCATGTCACTGCCACACATGCCCTCAATTATAACCTGACAATTTTTGTCGTTAGCTTTTTCTTTATTAACTTCACTGCCCAACTCAAAATCACTCTTAATTTTTTCAATATCATGATTCTTTAATAGTTTGACAATTTTTTCATGATTGTCTCTCTTGAGCCTCCTGCCTCTGGCAAGATTGGCATTAGAGAGGGCCTCAAAATCTTCGGCCGATGACGCCCTCGACAGTGATGTCGACGATGCCATAACGTTCCCACGACAGTCGGGTCTACGTAACCGGAACGACCCAGATTTATATCTGGCCAAGGACTGTCACTCCAGCAACACACCCCAAAAACCCTTTGGGGAACTTGTATGCTGCTACAACAACAACGCCATAACGGCTTTAACTTTTTTTGCTGCCATCTTTGGCAGGCTTCCGGTTTAGGGGACCACTATCTCCAACAGAAAATTTTTTCAAAGCTTCACTTACCCAAAAATTTATTTCCAATTTGTGGTGCTTAGTTGACCAGAACGTAATTAATATTCCTCTAAACGCCAAAAGCGGAGCACAAAATGGCGTGGAAAAGTCGAGCTAGCTACACTTGGTAGCATACAACAATTATAGAACCAAATTAAACTGCTATACTGCACACCCAAGTGCAAGAGCGCCAATCCAAAGTCACTAATTGTTAAATAGCGCAGAACACGTCCAAACACACCCGTGGTTCAATCGCGAATGGACTGGATGCCTTCTGATGTCGCCAGAAAACCACCTGCACGACGAGGCGAAAATGCTCCCTTTTAAGGAGCATAACACAATGCGCTGCAAGCAGTTTCTGGTTGGTAGCCACAGACGTGGTCACCCAAATAGACAACTGCTTGCAGAAGCGCCCTCGCTCAGGCACGTCAGGAAGCATCTGTACGAACTGACGGACGATCCAAAGGTTCATTAAGCAGCCTCTGGACCCGTCAGCATATCGACTGGCCCACAACGGCATTCACAGGGAGTCAGTCTCGAGTTATGTAGACTCCAGACCTGAGTGCAGTTCTAGGCACACAACCACTGGACATGGACGAGACGGAGCTTCATCTGCCTCGGGAGACCAGAACTACAATAGCCCAACTTCGCTCTGACTACTGCAGCAGGTTAAACTCATACCTGAACAGATTAGACGCAAATGTGCCACATGAGTGTACGGCATGCGGAGAGACACCCCACGACTCGGAACATCTCTTCGTATGCCCGGAAACCCGACAACACTAACGCCTTTGTCCCTGTGGACCGACCCCATCGAGGCTGCGGGCTTCCTGGGGCTTCCGTTAGTGGAGCTTGACGAAAACGACTGGGATACAACTCTCGACGGTTACTCCGGGTATTTTGGGGTTATTCACCGTCGGAATTGGTGGATGATCGAAAGCTCGGAGAGATACCCGTTTACTTTCGAACACAAGCCATCAATTCCATTCGCAGACACCATTATCGAACAATCGTCAGCATAAAAGACAATCGAGATTCCCTATGGTGGTTGAGGGAGCTTTGAAATATAGTAATTAAACCCACCCTGTGGAACCCCCTATTTTATTTTCCCGGGTTTACTCGATTTGTCTCTAAACATTATTGACGAATGTCGACCACTCAGATAATTCGCCGACCACCATTTGAGCCTTTGTGGGAGAGAGGAGGCCTCTACGGCTTCTAGCAGCGTGGAGTGGCTGACGGTATCAAACGCCTTTGATAGGTCCAACGCTACTAGAATAGTTCTCTCACAGGGACGGTTGCGGTTTAAGCCACGTGTTATCTGCGTGTTTATGGCGTTAAGTGCTGTTGTTGTACTGTGCACTTTGCGGAAACCATGCTGATGCTTCGCTGGGGTCGGGTGGTTCGTGAAAAACGGGAGCAGCAAGGCCTCTAGTGTCTTCGCTACCGGGAAAAGGAGTGTTATCGGGCGATAAGATTCTCCTTTGTTGGCTGGTTTCCCCGGTTTGAGTAGTGGGACCACTTTCCACATCTTCCAGATGTCTGGGATGATGAGAGTGGCCATTGACATATTGAGGACCTCCGTTAGGTATGCTACTCACGTAGAACCCAAATTTTTCAGCATCAATATGCATATTCTGTCGGGCCCCATGGCTTTGGAGGGTTTTGCCTTCCCGATGACCACCTGAATTTCACCGGCAGTTTGTGCACCCTTCAGGTCACTCGACGTTTGGCTTTGTCCGCCGGAGGATGCAGTACGATCTGCAGGCTAAAATAGCTCGCGCATCGCTCCGGGTCCGACGAAGCATGGTCGCCGAAAGAAATTTCGACCCTGTCGTCGTGCTTCGTCGGATTGGACAATAACTTTATGGTTGACCACCAGAGGCGAAGTCACAAGTCTTCAGATACTCTTTCCACATTTTCCGCTTATGTACGTTCAAAGATGCCGAATCTCCGCAATGAGATCCTTGACACGCAGGTTGTCACACCCATCGGCTAGAACAGCCCCTTCAGCAGGGAAGTTTGGAGGGGGTCCGTAATGCATCCTGCCAGTATGACGCGAGCTGCTTCAGCAGTGACAACCCTGCGGAACTTTCGTTTACTAAGGTTGACGTCAGTTGATGTGGTGAGCGTAGCGAAGGTGCTCAGAGTAAATTCCGCGAAGCCTTTCCAATCAGCTTTAGAAAAGTTGATATAGGTCCGGTGTTCCGCGGAAGCAAAGTCGGTTGGTTTATCGATCGAGATACTATGGGCAGATGGTCTGATGCCAAAGTCAGCATAGGTTGCCATGATACGCTCTTTATCAGACCAGCGCTGACTATTGTTATGTCTGGCGAGCTGCAGCAGCTGCCCATAATCCTGGTGGGTGCGTCGTCGTGCATTGTGCAGAATGTCGAATCGTCTATCTGCTCAGCCAAGTCAGTTTCCCTACGATCGTTTGACAGGCTTGAATGCCAAATATCGTGGTGAGCATTAAAGTCACCAACTACCATACGAATTTCACCGCTGAGGAGCTCACCTATATCAGGGTAATATCCTGCCGGGCAGCTAGTGACAGGGGATATATAAACGTTAAATATTTCGAGCTGTTTCAATAAGACGATACTGCACGGTGTGGTGCGTGATGATGGTTTGCTCACACTAGAAACGTAGTTGCAAGTCTTCAAATGTTCTTCCCTCTTCCCATGTGGTCGCCGGAGACTAGCAGGACGCAGTTGACTAAGCTGCATACACGTCAGAACACGGCACTCCGGAGCGCAACAGGGAGGATAACACAATGCTCTTCAAGCAGTTCCTAGTAGGGTGCTTTGGCTACTGCAGCAGGTTAAACTCGTACCTGAGCAGAGTAAACGCAGATGTGCCAAACGAGTGCTCGGCATGTGGAAAGACAACCAATGGCTCGAGCCACCTCTTCACACGCCCACGGAACCTTACTCTACCAACGCCTCTGTCCTTATGGACAAACCCTATCGGAGCTGCACGCTTCTTGGGTCTCCCGTTAGTAGAGCTTGACGAAAACAATTGAGGGACAAGCCGCTACAACAAAAACAACAACAACGACATACAAGGCAACTGGCCGGCCGGACGGAGTAGGACGCAGTGGTTGAAGCTGCAGACGACTCAGAACACAGGACAGCGGATGTCTTATGTCGCCAGAACATCACCTGCATGAGGAGGCGAAAATGCTCCCCATAAGGGAGCACGACACAATGCTCTGCAAGCAATTCTTATACCATTTTCCCACGACATCCTGAATTACTTTATTCGCTCCACCAATTACGATCGCGAATTACCCACCCGGTACATTCTTAATTCGATTTGACAGTTCTCTGTCTCTGCGTTTTGTTTTTGTTTTTTTCGTTGCAAAATTGATGTAAAATGTAGGTTCTTCCTAAAAATTTATAAGTTTCCGTATAAAATAGGGATATACACATTTATAAACTTTACTTTTCGTACTCAGAAAAAATGCAAGTTTGATTTGTGAGCTAGTTTCGATAAATTTCCGATAAAAATTAGAGACGGCACCGATTTGTTCGTAATTCGCATGGCAATTGGATCTGAATTACCAACAAATGAGGTAATTCGCTCTAAAAATTTTGTATGGCGAATTACGTAATTCCACGAGTAATTGGAGCGCGAATTATGAATGAGAGAGCGAACTACGTAATTGGGGTGCCGTGGGAAAGCCGTATTAGTAGGAAGCCACAGACGTGGACACCCCAACAGACACTTGCTTGCAGAGTAGCCCTCGCCAAGGCATGTCAGAAGGCATTTATACGAGCTGACGGACGAAGTCAAGAGGTTCATAAAGCAACCTCTGGACCCGACAGCATATCAACAGGCCCTGAGCGGCATTCACAAGGAGTCAGTCTCAGTCAGCCTGACGTGGACGGGACGGAGCTTCGTCTGCCTCGAGAGACTCGGACCACAGTAGCCCAACTTCGCTCTGGCTACTGCAACAGGTTGAACTCATACCTGAGCAGACTAGATGCAGATGTGCCCAGTGAGTTTTCGGCATGTGAAGGACCCCACGACTGGAAACATCTCTTTGCATGCCCACAAAACCCCACACAGCTAACGCCTCTGTGCCCGTGGACAGACCCTTTAGAGGCTGCACGCTTCTTAGGTCTTAGGTTAGTTGAGTTTGACGACAACGACTGTGATACTAGCTGATCTAGGCGGGGTTGTTGTAGCCGCTACAACAACAACAATGCCTGTGGCACCCGAATAGACAACTGCTTGCAGAAAAAAACCGCAAAAAAAAAAAATTAAACAAATAATGCAAAATGAAATTAAAAAAAAAAAAAAAAAAAGAAGCAAAAACAAATGAGTCTACACCGCCACGTTCTCGTATCGTGACTGGGTTCGGCTGAGGGCGTTATCATCTGCCATCTTGTAAAACAAAATTCTGATGGCACATTTGTATTTAGCTACCCCAAAAGCTCCAGAGTAAGGAATTTCAAGCCAAATTTCGTCTGCCCTATTCGTTAAGCTGCTTTTTTCTGATCTGTGTCCGGCTGGCGTTAATGTTCGCCCGTTTCTTTTTTTCCTCAAGGAGGGCCGTAAGGAACTCAGTTAGCTTCGCTACGCCACAAGCTAAGAATTGTAATAATTTAAGAATATATTTTCAAAATATCTCCGGACTAAGAACCAAATCTGATCTGGTTATGTCATTGAGCTCCCAACAGGACTTTGATATTTTCGTTATTGTTGAAACATGGCTTACTCCGATTTTTTCGATGCGGAATTTTTCGACCCCATACATAGATAGATAATAAAATGAGGTTTGCACCGCGACCTAGTGGTCTATTGTGCCCTCCACTCTTCACAATCCCTCCTGCAAACTTAACTCCCTGAGAAAATTTAACAGTACCTTAGGGGATAGGGAGTGAATGTGCCTAAGCTGTGGCCACATTGAGCCTAAACTTTTCTCACGTCTTCTGCAGACTGCATCACATTCGGTGAGGATGTGTAGAGGTGTCTCACTGGTAGAGTCGCAAAACCGCCAAAGGTCACTCGACCATATCCCCAGCTTATGTAGATGCCCCCTCAGCCTGCAGTGTCCTGTGAGGATACCTGTTATTATTCTAAGATGCCCTTTTGGGAGGTTAATTAACCTTTGGAATCTCCTTTTGTTGTAACCTCCCAGTAAACTCTTTGCCTGACGTATTCCTGACGAACTATGCCATTTTAAATCCCTCATAGTTATCCTCTCTATCCTGCGCTCCTCTTTCAGAGTGTTGGGACCCACTCCTAGGAAGGGTTCGGGGCCGACTGGAGTAGTGGCTGCCGCCTCTTTTGCGAGACAGTCAGCCGCCTCGTTACCCTCTACTCCCTTGTGACCAGGTCTACCTAGGGAGCTAAGCTTCTCAATGCACTCCAGGACCAGCAACGATTTGACCTCATAGGATATAAGGCCTTGAGTGCTGCCTGACTGTCGCTAAGGATTAGGATTCTCTCGTTTCTATACCCTCTACCCATGATTGTATCCGCACATAGTAGTAAGAATATTTAATTGAAAAGATGATTGTATCTTTTAAGAAAGAAATTTTAATAATTAAATATTTTTCTTGATAACAAAAAAAATTTACAAAGGTAAGTCTTAAACAAAATTTCATTTAAATAAAGTGAAAATTATTGAGAGTGTATCCCACATTACACCCTTCCTAGTTTAACATAGTTTAAACGAAACAGTTTTAAAATTTGTGTTTGCATTAACCGGTAATAAACTGGAAATATCTGAGTTACTCAATGACATTATTGATTCCAAAAAAACTGGTTTCAATCTATCGATCGAAATTGTGTCTTCTTTTTGACCAATTTGAATTTTAAAATACTTAGAGTTCCGCTCGACAACCTTGAAAGGTCCTGAATATTTAAAATCTAATCCTTTTTTAAGTTCGGATCGTACCCACACATGCGTGCAATTTTCGAAACCCTTATGAACAAAAGGCTTGAGTTTGGAGTGATTACTTGCTGGAATAGGTTTCATTTCTGCCATGAAACGTCGTAAATTACTTAAAACTTCTCCTTGCGTATCTAGACGTTCACAAATAACATCGTTAAAAAATTCGCCAGGGAAATTAATTGTTTCACCGTAAACGAGCTCAGCTGCTGATTCTTGAATATCCTCTTTAAATGAAGCACGCAATCCCATAAACACTGTTGGGAGGAGCATCTGAAGACTTGTAATTTCACCTCTGGTGTGAGCAAGCTTTGGTCAACCGTGAGGTCATTGTCTAATCCGACGAAGCACGACGACAGAGTCGAAATTTCCTTCAGCGACCATGCATCGTCGGACCCGGAGCGATGCGCGAGCTATTTTAGCCGGCAGTTCATACTGCATCCTCCGGTGGACAAAGCCAAGCGTCGAGTGACCAGAAGGCTGCACAAACTGCCTACAACGTGTGCCCCCCTTGCTTTCACTTGCGGTGAAGTTCAGGTGGCAATCGGGAAGGCGAAAGCCTCCAAAGCCATGGGTCCCGACGGAATATGCTGAAAAATTTGGGTCCTGCGGGGGTAGCGTACGTAACGGAGGTCCTCAACTTGTCAATGGCCACTCTCATCATCCCAGACATCTGGAAGGTGGGGAGAGTGGTCCCACTGCTCAAACCGGTGAAACCTGCCAACAAAGGGGATTCGTATCGTCCGATTATACTCCTTTCCCCGGTAGCGAAGACACTCGAGGCCTTGCTACTCCCGTACTTCACAAACCACCTGACCCCAGCGAAGCATCAGCATGGTTTCCGTAAAGTGCACAGTACAACAACAGCACTTAACGCCATAAACACTCAGATAACTCGTGGCCTTAACAGTAACCGTCCCTATGAGAGAACGATTCTAGTAGCGTTGGACTTGTCAAAGGCGTTTGACACCGTCTGCCATTCCACGCTACTAGAAGAGGCTCAAACGGTGGTCAGAAAATTATCTGAGTGGTCGACATTCGTCGGTAATGTTTAGAGACAAAACGAGTAAGCAGCGAAAAATAAAACACCGCTGGGGATTCACGTCGATGACACACCAATTCCGACGGTGAATAACCCCAAAATACTCGGAGTAACATTCGACAGCCTGCTCTCCTTCTCTGCGCACTCAACCGCTATTGTCAATAAAGTACAGAGCCGCAACAAGGTCCTCAAGTCGCTAGCCGGCAGTACTTGGGGCAAAGACAAAGAAACGTTGCTGGCAACATACAAGGCAATAGGCCGGCCGGTTTTGAACTACGCAGCGCCAGTGTGGTCGCCCGGGACTAGTATAACGCAGTGGACGAAGCTTCAGACTGTACAAAACACCGCACTCAGGACAGCGACAGGATGCCTCCTGATGTCGCCTGAACACCACCTGCACGGCGAGGCGCAAATGCTCCCTGTAAAGGAGCATAATATAATGCTCTGCAAGCAGTTCCTGATCGGGAGCCACAGAAGTGGCCACCCAAGCAGACAGCTGCTTGCAGAGGAGCCCTCGCCGAGGCACGTCAGGAGGCATCTATATGAACTGACGGACGAAGTCCAGAGGTTCATTAAGCAACCTCTGGACCCGACAGCTTACAGACAGGCCCTGAACGGCATTCACAGGGACTCAGTCTCGAGTTATGTAGACTCTAGACCTGTGAATGCCGTTCTAGGCATACCACCCCCGGACATAGACGAGACGGAGTTTCATCTGCCTCGGGAGACACGCACAACACTCGCACAACTTCGCTCCGGCTACTGCAGATGGCTGAACTCCTACTTGAGTAGGTTGAATGAGAATGTGCCGAATGAGTGTCCGGCATGCGGAGAGACCCCACATGACTCGAAACATCTCTTCGCATGCCCGGAAAACCCGACAACCCTAACGGCCTTGTCCCTGTGGACAAATCCCACAGAAGCTGCACGCTTCCTAGGGTTGCCGTTAGTGGAACTTGACGACAACGACTGAGATACCAACCGTCCTGGGCGGGGTTGTTGTAGCCGCTACAACAACAACAACGACAGGACCTTCGTCCATTGCGAGTTTTCATGTGAAATTATAGCTGCTTTTAAAGTTCGATGAAGGCGCTCTACCATTCCATTTGCTTGCGGGTGAAAAGACGTGGTATGATAAAGCTTCGAACCTATTAATTTTGCAAAACACGTTGGATGTGAATTGCCTATCTCTATCCGTGTGATTAGTACTTGGGCAGCCAAAACGAGAAACCCAATTGACATAAAATGCTCGACAGATTTCCTCTGCAGTAATTGTGCTAAGTAGGATTATTTTCATCCAGCGAGTGAAACGATCTACCATAGTAAAAAGGTATCTCTTGCCCTCAGAAGGAGGTAAAGGTCCAACTATATCCAAATGTACGTTAAAAAATCGTTGTGTTGGCGCTATAAAAGTACCATGAGGCGACTTGGTATGTCGATTAATTTTTGTTGCTTGGCATTTTAAACAAAACTTTACCCATTGATTACAGTCCTTATTAATAGAGGGCCATATAAACCTTTGGGTCAACAAACGCTGTGTTGCTTTTCTACCAGGATGCGACAAACTATGCAGATTTTCAAAAATTTTTCTCCTAAATTCCAGTGATATGTAAGGTCTTACACGTTGAGTTGACACATCACAGAATATCTCTACTTCCGATTCAGGAATTTTGAAAAGTTTTAACTGAAGTCCTTTTGGATTGTGTAATAGCGACTGCAATTCATCATCTGCCTTCTGAGCTTTCGTGATGTATTGATAATTGATTGCAGTTATCTCACCAATTCTAGACAATGCATCTGCCACAACATTGTCTTTGCCAGAAATATGACGCACATCTGTAGTAAACTGTGCAATGAAATCCAAATGACGAAACTGGCGTGGGGTTGCATTTTCAGACTTCTTTTGCTTATACGCATAAGTCAATGGCTTATGGTCCGTATATAAAATGAAATTTCTAGCTTCCAACATATGACGAAAATATTTAATCCCACAATATGCTGACAACAATTCTCTATCATAAGTGCTGTAGTTGCATTAAGCACGTGATAATTTCCTTGAGAAAAAACCAAGAGGTCTCCAATCTTGGCATTTTAATAATGAAATATTTTTCTTGATAACAAACAAAGTTTACACAGGTAAGTCTTAAAAAAATTTCATTTAAATAAAGTGAAAATTATTGAGAGTGTATCCCACAGGTAGATAGCGTGAACTTCTGCTTAAAAGATGCTCGGATATTTCCCCAAAGGAACAGAAATCCTGGCCCTGGGTCCAACAATTCCAGCACCTATTCCTTCTGGGGTCCTCGAGCCATCCGTGTACCAGTGCAGAGTGCAGCCCTGAAGTAATGTCTCAAAAGCGGAGACACTCCAGGTCGCTTTACTGCAAAGCTCTATTTTGAATCTCTTCGGAAGACTATGGTCTTTCCTATGTCATCTCTAGGTAACAGGGCTAGTGGGAGCGAGGACCCTAGCTTTTCCATGCTCCTAGAGGAAATGACTTTACCTTTACCAAATCCCTCTCTCGCAATGTTAAGCAGAGTTCTTTTGGCTGCCTGCTCTATGGTTATATAAAGAGGCTCGAGTTCAAGGACTACTTCCAGCGCCGTCGTCGGACATGTTCGCATCGCTCCCGTTATACAAACACATGCCAATCGTTGTACCTTGGTGAGCGATTGTCTCACCGTGACTAGAGTAGTTCTTGAAACCCAAGCTACCGCCCCATAGGTTATCATTGGCTGTACTATCATGATGTAAAGCCATCTTAGGATTCTAGGCGTACAACCCCAGGATTTTCCCGCCAGACGCTTACACACCATTAAAGCTTTCGTTGCCCTGGATATGATCGCGTCCAAATGTTTCTTCCATAGAAGTTTGGTGTCTAGGATTAGTCCCAGATACTTCACTTCGCTGGCGACGCTAACCACGACCCCCTCCAAGGTTATGTTCCTCATGCCCGGAAGGGCTCTTTTTCTGGTGAAAGGAATGATGGCGGTTTTGGTAGGATTTATGATAAGCCCTAACTTATCGCACCAACCCTTCGTCAGTCTTAAGCCTCTTTGAATGATGTCGCAGAGGGTGCTCTCAAACTTCCCTCGGGCCATTATTACTATGTCATCCGCATAGCCTTGGCAGCGGATACCAATTTTAGAGAGAAGTTGAAAGAGTTCATCCACCACTAAGTTGTACCACGCTGTTGTTGTTGTTGTTGTAGCAGCATACAAATTCCCCAAAGACTTTTTGGGGAGTGTTGCTGGAGTGACAGTCCTTGGCCAGATATAAATCTGGGTCGTTCCGGTTACGTAGGCCCGACTGTCGTGGGAACGATGTACCACGCTGTCTCCTACCTCGGTTACAGCAATCCTTGTACGAAAGAGCGCATCCACCCAATTGCAGATCGCTGGCTGTACGTTTCTCCTCTCCAGTGCCCTGCGCACCCCAGAGTGTGACGTGTTGTCAAACGCTCTCTCTATATCGAGAAAGGCGCAGAGCACTGATTCACCGCAATCGAGGCCCCCCTGAATCTCGGTTGTCAGCTGGTACAGGGCTGTATCCGTGGACCGTCCAGCTTGTTGTTGTTGTTGTTGTAGCGGCTACAACAACCCCGCCCAGGACGGTTGGTATCTCAGTCGTTATCGTAAGTTCCACTAACGGCAACCCTAGGAAGCGTGCAGCTTCTGTGGGGTTTGTCCACAGGGACAAGGCCGTTAGGGTTGTCGGGTTTTCCGGGCATGCGAAGAGATGTTTCGAGTCATGTGGGGTCTCTCCGCATGCCGGACACTCATTCGGCACATCCTCATTCAACCTACTCAGGTAGGAGTTCCACCTGCTGCAGTAGCCGGAGCGAAGTTGTGCAAGTGTTGTGCGTGTCTCCCGAGGCAGATGAAGCTCCGTCTCGTC
>NW_016157788.1:155565-164953 GCF_001687245.7 Rhagoletis zephyria | reverse complement strand
TATGTCCGGGGGTGGTATGCTTAGAACGGCATTCACAGGTCTAGAGTCTACATAACTCGAGACTGAGTCCCTGTGAATGCCGTTCAGGGCCTGTCGGTAAGCTGTCGGGTCCAGAGGTTGCTTAATGAACCTCTGGACTTCGACCGTCAGTTCATATAGATGCCTCCTGACTTGCCTAGGCGAGGGCTCCTCTGCAAGCAGCTGTCTGCTTGGGTGGCCACTTCTGTGGCTCCCGATCAGGAACTGCTTGCAGAGCATTATATTGTGCTCCTTTACAGGGAGCATTTCCGCCTCGCCGTGTAGGTGGTGTTCAGGCGACATCAGGAGGCATCCTGTCGCTGTCCTGAGTTCGGTGTTCTGTACAGTCTGTAGCTTCGTCCACTGCGTTATACTAGTCCCGGGCGACCACACTGGCGCTGCGTAGTTCAAAACCGGCCGGCCTATTGCCTTGTATGTTGCCAGCAACGTTTCTTTGTCTTTGCCCCAAGTACTGCCGGCTAGCGACTTGAGGACCTTGTTGCGGCTCTGTACTGACTGATGTCACATTACGGAATATCCTGGTCTGACATACCGTGCAGAATGTAGGGGGAACCAGGAGTTGTGGGTGGTGGTGCGGTTGTGAGTGTTATGTGGTCTGTCGTGGCTGTGGTACGGTCTGTGGTGTTATTATGTTGTTGTGTTGTGGTGACTGTGTTGCTGCTCGGGCGGACTGTGGTTAGCCGTGGAGGCTGCTCTGTATGAGCAACAGGGGGCCACGAGGTGGAGTTGTGGTGTAATCGTCTCCGGCATACACAGCAGGTGTAGGTTTCTGGCCCTGGGTTTGACTCGATGCCAGCCCTGAGTAGAAGAATACGTAGCGAATGTAGCCCTATGGACGGACAACTTCTGAGATACTTCGCCGACCTAAACGGGGTTAGATCGCCGAAACAACAGCCCTTGGTCGGGTAAAACCCGAGTCATTCCGGTACGTAGAACCGGCTGTCGTGGGAATTGCTCTGTATGCATGCTGACATGTGTGCAGGAGTATATTCTTCTCCATTGCCTTTAACACGAAGGAGGTTAAGCTTATTGGTCTAAACGACTTCGTTAGCGAGTAGTCTCTTTTACCCACTTTCGGGATGAAAATTACTCGCGCCCTTCGCCACATCTGTGGGACATACGCTTCCGCAAGACTGCTTCTCATTATGTCACGATCAAGGGCTCGTGAACTATATTGAATTGACCAATCGATTGTTCTTCTCTTTTTGGCCAATCACATTTGGTATAGTGATTGCATTTGGTTCTAATGACAGAACAAACAACAGTATTTAGTGTAGCCCGTTTGCATGCCTGATAGTAGGGAGAGAACTTTAAAATTACAGTTCACGCGCCACCTGTGGTCTTCGTACTTGATGCAATCTAAGATTAATTGCATTGTTTCGTATGATTCCTTTATTCCAACCGCATACAAGATTGGAACGGGTTTCTAGCTACTATCGCGATAGAGCAAGACTGCTTTCAAACTTCGCTTTGATGCGTCAATAAAGAGACGCCATTGTTCGGGTTTATAGTCAGTAATTCCCATTTCATTCATGAAACCTGCAACACCAATGCCATAAGCCTGAGTGCCATCTTCCGATAACTTGAAATATGGTATAAACGGATCTTGTCTATGTTTGTAGGCCGTTACTTTTACTCCTGGTGCTAAAACATTCACGCTTTTCACGTTATGGGAGAGATTTAATTTACGCACCATGCTGTTTAGGTGTTCTTGGGATATGAAAGACGGTAAATTGTTTTCAATCGGAATGTAATCAGATCCATCATCAAGTGGTAATGGCGTTGCCATAGACTGTTTGCAATCATAGACAGTTTCGAGTTCGGATGGATCATTTGGAACTTGTAATGCATCACTATGTGCAACAGGTAAATGAGCGCACGGTACACCTTTGTAGACGACACGACCGATCTATTGAATTAAATATTTATGAGTATATGTACGTACATATATAAGCATATATCGATGGCTGAGTGGAAGATCGACCTATCTCAGCTGCCGATTTAAAAACGCCCTATCTCAGCATATTTTCAATGTATTTTGAGATAGGGCGTTCTTCAACAAAATTCTGACATAGGATGTTTTTCAATAAAATTCTGAAATTGTGCGTTCTTCAATCAAATTCTGAAGTAGGGCGTTGTTGAAAAGTTTTCTGAGATAGGGCGTTTTCGAACGGGCTGCCGAGATAGGTAGATCTTCCACTCAGCCATCCATATACAAATGTTAAGTTTGTTTGTTCGGCGGACAAAAACTGAAAATGTTCTGCACCATTTTTTTTTTTTAATTTGGACATCTGCTGCAGACTTTCCAAGGTTGGTTATACTTAGGCGTGGTACCTTCCAAACATACAGAAACTTTTACCTATTTCATACACTCAGCGATTAAGGTGAGAGCAAACTATACATAATTTCATGGTTTTATTTAAATTTACTTACTTTTTCGATTGAAACCAAATGTATTGTTGGTGCATGCATAACAATTTTCAGCTTCGTGTTTTCCGGGATTTGTCCAAATCATTGGTAAACCGAATGGTAACGAAAATCGTTTTTTTGTCCACCAAAAATTCATCGCACTAATGCACGAAATACATGTGAATTCGGGAGTGTATTTATTTTGTGCAGGTTCAGATTGCAAAAAGTACCATTTATAGCATGCTAGTGCATTTTTATTTGAGACTAATATACGCTGGTCTGATTTATTTATTTACTTGGTCTACAGAAAAATGTTTTCTTACAGACAAATGAGAATAGAACATTTAGATACATAGTAATTTATAATAATAACTAGCAACCCGCCCCGGCTTCGCACGGAAATAAAATATAAGGCCTATGTCACTCACTGAAAAAATGATTAAAATCGATCCCGTAGTTTTGATTTATTCATTACTGCCCGTGGCCCGCACGCGTTACATTTGGAGTAAAACAATTCCCCTTTCTTTATACCATGAAGATTTCCTGCTATCTTTGAATATCTAAATTCATACCCTACATTTTAACATATTTACTTTTTGCATTTTTACATATTTATTTTATTTTTACAACAACAATTAATATATTACAGAATGTCTTTATATACAACGTTCACAGCTTTCTTGTCATTAGACAATACAAACATGTTTTCTCTTGAGGTTACTCTTGAAAGAGCGACATACAGTTGGCCATGTGAAAAACAGTCAACGCTCAAATCTAAGCCTGCAACGTTGAAGGTTTGACCCTGCGATTTATTAATGGTCATTGCAAAAGATGTCTTTACCGAAAATTGTAAACGTTTAAATTGGAATGGTAAATCCGATGGTATCATAGGGATTCGGGGAATCAATACATCTTCTCCGGTACCACATCCTGTGAGTATTGTGCACTCTATTATGAAAGTTTTCAGTGATTTTACCAGCAAACGCGTGCCATTGCAAAGTTTAGGTGGATTCAGGTTTCTTAATAAAATAACAGGACAACCTACTTTCAACACCATTTTGTGAGGAGGGAGTCCAGACGGGTTCAAAGAGTTTAGAAATTCTGTAGGAAAATGAACAGCTTCTTCCAAATCGAGAACAGTATCGACCGAGTAGTATATTTTCGTCGGCGCATTAACCTTTGAAAGAATCAAGTTATTTACTTTATCTACTTGTTCGTTAGTTGGTGACAGAATAGCTCTTTCAAGAGTATGAGGTGAGATTCCCGCATAACTTCTAATGTTTCATTCGGTTGACAGCGAACAAACACACAAACAGCTTTTTTTGGAAAAAGTGCTGCTTTTGTTTAAACAATTTTGGTTAAATAAGATATGAATCAACTATTTTTTTTGATGCAGAACGAAAGTAAATATTTCAAAGTTTAACTTCAAGTAAGCTTCATTTTAATCGGTGGATTCTTTTATGATTTATGGCTGTGTAAACAAAAAATTTATGGGTTTTTACCACATTTTGTCCGATTGCAACGCCCCCTTTATATATTTCTTCACATTATAATGACATAAACCTTCCTCTTCAACCAATCTATCTATTAAAAAAAAACCGCATCAAAATCCGTTGCTTAGTTTTCAAGATTTAAGCATTTAAGGGGACATAGGGACAGAAAAAGTGATTTTGTTTTATAATATGTAGTGATAATAAGAATAATAATAATAATAAGAGGCGTGGAATGGGGTATGCCCCAAACAAACACCAGGAAAAGACTGGTCCTTGAAATGGCAGCCCGCATTGGCCTGACCATCTTCAACACCGGATCGACCCCTACATAACGAAGGCCGGGTTTTGGATACTCTATCCCTGATATAACCCTGGTCTCGGAAAGCCTTATTCGAAGGGCCGACGGATGGAGAGTGATGGAAGACCTGAGTGGTAGCGACCACAACTACATCACCTTCCAAGTCACTGACACAACGCGAGGGCAAACACGTAGTATCCCTCGCAGGAAATCAGGATGGAACCCGTCCAGGGTCGATGTTCGTAAGTACGATACATCGCTCCTAGCAGATTGCCAAGGTATTTCACCCACAACGGGAGAGATCCACAACAGGGAGTCTTGCACTAAGCTGGTCGAAGAAACCATGCGCTGCATTCACCGTGCATGCCAAGCCTTAATGCCACAGAGGAGAGCATGGTCAGGTAAAAAGCAGGTATACTGGTGGAATGACCGATTTGCAGAGCTGCGAAGGGCCTGCCATAGAATGCGGAGACTCGCAACGCGCGCTCGTGGCAGACCTGAGGCGCTGACCAGAGCAGCAGCCTACAAAAGCGCTAAGAAAGCACTTGGGGCCGAGATACAGAAGAGTAAACGGAACTGCTGGAAAGCACGTGACGAAGTGGATCGCGATCCCTGGGGCCAGGGATACAAAATAGTGATGAAAAAGTTCCACACATCATCGCAAGCGATGGATGAAGCCTGAGTTAGAGACTAGCGCCCCCGGCCAGTGCATAAAGCATTTCCCTCTACGAAAAAAAAAAAAAGCAGGTTTGGTCGCTGGCGAGGCCTAGTCTTCAGTCTACTTTTGTGTGCGGCGGGCGGAAAGACCCTGTTTCCGCTCCGCGCTGCGGACAGGCTGTTGATCAAGGTCGGTAAGGCCGGGTTTCCGATCCATGTTCCCGAAGACATTACTTTGTATGTGTGGCAGGCGGAAAGCTCTGGTCTCCGCTATGCGTTATGAACAAGCTGTTGAACATGGTCGGAAAGAACGAGTTTCCGATCCATGTTCTCGAAGTCATTACTTTGAATGTGTGGCAGGCGGAAAGCTCTAGTTTCCGCTCCGCACTGTGTACAAGCTGTTCAGCATGGTCGGAAAGAACGAGTTTCCGATCCATGTCCCCGTAGTCATTACTTTGAGTGTGTGGCAGGCGGAAAGCTCTAGTTTCCGCTCCGCGCTGTGGACAAGCTGTTGATCATTGTCGGAAAGGCCGAGTTTCCGATCCATGCTCGTACGCGGTATACGAAGCCGATTACAGTTGTACTAAGCAGTCATAGACATTGTTTAATTTATCGTTCCCGGTTAAAGATATAATTTATTTAGTTACAAAAAAGCGATTCACTTTTACGTTTACCTCATAAACTGAACAGAAATACAGTTCACCAGCTGAACGATAAGGTGCAATGATAGGGTTCACATGTTATTTATTCAAAATCTCAAGTAGGGTTTTCTTAATGGTAAAATGTGAGTCGGAGGTGTCAAAATAGTCGTAATACTTATTAAAGTCCTGGCATAGGCAACGAAAAGAATCATGCATTTCAAAATTTGTTCTACAAATAGTTAGCTTAACGGGCTTGTAATGTCTAGAAGGCCTAGAAGGAATACAAAACGTGACCTGGTTCAGTAGAAAGGGACTCTTGACCATCCCGTTCAAGATATTAATCATGAACAAAACCCCGAGCATCTCTCTACGGCTGTGCAGCGTTGGCAAATTTATGAGCTTTAAGCGGCATTTGTACGGTGGGAGATTTAATGTCGAATCCCAAGGCAAATTATTTAATGCGAATAATAAGAACTGTTTCTGTACCGACTCGAGTCTGTCAGAGTGCGTTTGATATCTAGGGTTCCATACGACGGCCCCGTATTCTAAGATCGGTCTAACTAGGGAGGTGAAGAGAGCTTTAGTGGCAAGGATCTCTGAATGCTTTAGCCCAACGTTTGATGAAAGCCAAGACGCCCTTGGCTCTATTAACACAAGAGTTTACATGAGACTTGAATTCAAGCTTAGAGTCCATGGTTACGCCTAGATCGATGAAATTAGTTACCTGATCAACACTATGTTCACAAATGCGGTAGCTATATGATTGAAAGGGTTTTCTAGAGAAANGGCCTAGTCTTCAGTCTACTTTTGTGTGCGGCGGGCGGAAAGACCCTGTTTCCGCTCCGCGCTGCGGACAGGCTGTTGATCAAGGTCGGTAAGGCCGGGTTTCCGATCCATGTTCCCGAAGACATTACTTTGTATGTGTGGCAGGCGGAAAGCTCTGGTCTCCGCTATGCGTTATGAACAAGCTGTTGAACATGGTCGGAAAGAACGAGTTTCCGATCCATGTTCTCGAAGTCATTACTTTGAATGTGTGGCAGGCGGAAAGCTCTAGTTTCCGCTCCGCACTGTGTACAAGCTGTTCAGCATGGTCGGAAAGAACGAGTTTCCGATCCATGTCCCCGTAGTCATTACTTTGAGTGTGTGGCAGGCGGAAAGCTCTAGTTTCCGCTCCGCGCTGTGGACAAGCTGTTGATCATTGTCGGAAAGGCCGAGTTTCCGATCCATGCTCGTACGCGGTATACGAAGCCGATTACAGTTGTACTAAGCAGTCATAGACATTGTTTAATTTATCGTTCCCGGTTAAAGATATAATTTATTTAGTTACAAAAAAGCGATTCACTTTTACGTTTACCTCATAAACTGAACAGAAATACAGTTCACCAGCTGAACGATAAGGTGCAATGATAGGGTTCACATGTTATTTATTCAAAATCTCAAGTAGGGTTTTCTTAATGGTAAAATGTGAGTCGGAGGTGTCAAAATAGTCGTAATACTTATTAAAGTCCTGGCATAGGCAACGAAAAGAATCATGCATTTCAAAATTTGTTCTACAAATAGTTAGCTTAACGGGCTTGTAATGTCTAGAAGGCCTAGAAGGAATACAAAACGTGACCTGGTTCAGTAGAAAGGGACTCTTGACCATCCCGTTCAAGATATTAATCATGAACAAAACCCCGAGCATCTCTCTACGGCTGTGCAGCGTTGGCAAATTTATGAGCTTTAAGCGGCATTTGTACGGTGGGAGATTTAATGTCGAATCCCAAGGCAAATTATTTAATGCGAATAATAAGAACTGTTTCTGTACCGACTCGAGTCTGTCAGAGTGCGTTTGATATCTAGGGTTCCATACGACGGCCCCGTATTCTAAGATCGGTCTAACTAGGGAGGTGAAGAGAGCTTTAGTGGCAAGGATCTCTGAATGCTTTAGCCCAACGTTTGATGAAAGCCAAGACGCCCTTGGCTCTATTAACACAAGAGTTTACATGAGACTTGAATTCAAGCTTAGAGTCCATGGTTACGCCTAGATCGATGAAATTAGTTACCTGATCAACACTATGTTCACAAATGCGGTAGCTATATGATTGAAAGGGTTTTCTAGAGAAACACATAAATTTACAATTTAAAATTTTTTCAAGTTAAGTGACATAGAATTTTCTTCGCACCATTTAAACACATTACTAAGGTCCACCTGTAATTGTTCCCTGTTCATCTCCCTCAACCCTCTGTTTCCTGCCAATGAAATAAGAAGAAAGCCAGCGCAGCAGGATTGGAGGGAAACCAATTTTATCAAGTTTGTATATTAGAGTTGAATGAGATACTTTATCAAAAGCCTTGCTGAAATCAGTGTAAATGACGTCAGTTTGATAATTACTTTTGAAACCATTGTTCACATTTGTAGTGAGTTCAAGCAGGTTTGATACAGTTGATTTACCTTTACAAAAGCCGTGTTGTGATACATCGATAACGGGTGTTATGGAATAAGATAGTTCTTCCGTAACGATTTCTTCAAATAATTTAGGAATGGCACACAGCTTAGCGATTCCCCTATAATTCGCAATATTCGACCTGCTTCCATTTTTATAAAGCGGCAAGATATACGACTGCTTCCACAAAGAGGGGAAAACTCCTTGCTCTAGAGAAGCATTGAAGATGTTTGTTAATGGCTTATATAGATAATCAGCACAACTTATTAGGACACAGGAGGGAATACCATCCGGGCCGCTTAGAAAAGAGTTTTTTAAACTATTCAAATGAAGGAGAACATTGTCAGCGGAGATTGGAGGAATACGGATGTGGTCAAACTGTGGGAGTGGAAAAGGATAGCTAGAAGTTTTTTCATTTGGCTCGAGAGAATAGTTCGATTCAAAATAATTTGCAAACATATTATCATCACTAGAAATAACATCATCTAATTTCAGTGTTGAGGTAAACACATTTATTTTACGTTTTGAGTTAACAAAATGATAAAATGACTTGGGATTAGAAACGATGTTAATGCGAGTTTCATTAATGTAATTCCTGTAACATTTTCTGTTTAAGGCATTGTATTTATGACGAAGGATTCGGTACGCGGCGTAGTGAGAAGACAAGCCTGATTTTTTATAAAGTTTAAATTATTTATTTTCTGATTTTTTAAATGCTTTAGCTGTGGGTTAAACCACAACGAGTTACGAGGTCCGGTATTTTCTTTAACAAGAGGAATGAGTTTACTGAATGTATTATTCAAGATTTTACTAAAGTGTAAGGCACTGTTCTCAACATATCCATCGTACTCAGGCCGGATTATTTCAGATATAGCTATTTTAAGCTTGTCGTAGTTAGCGTATTTGAAAGAATAACGCCGACCTTTCGGCTTTCTAGTTTCAGGACAATAACATGAATCGTAGGATGGTGCCAATGACAATTCAAGTGTTGGGTGATAAGGGTCTTTAGGTATAACTAAAGGATCGCCGCGTATTATAGTGCATTTAGCAGTATCATCAATAAACGCTTAATCAAGACATTTACCTAAGTTGTTGATAACTGAATTAACCTGATATAGACCAAGATCGGAAAGCTCGTTAAGAAATTGGTTAAGTACATCCCGAGAAGAATTTGGCACCAGAATTCCATCCACCGAATGTCAGGAAACACACGCTAGATTAAAATCACCCAACACAACAATCGAATAGGAGGGCTTGACCATGGCAAATAAAGAGAGCAATAATGAAGAATGTTTGAAGTAAAGCTTTTAACCCAGTTTAATTATTTGGTTAAGATTACTTCCGTTCTTGCGAGGGCTGATGCGTGTGGTTCGCTCCGTGTCCAATTCGGGAAAGGAAGAATATTTCCTTAGCCTCGTGGTATGT
>NW_016157788.1:140310-151843 GCF_001687245.7 Rhagoletis zephyria | reverse complement strand
GACCACCGATTCTTTTATCGTGTGTAAGTGTGGGCATTTCCCTATTGTCACTGTCAATTCGTGCCTATGCCGATATGATGGTTCGTGTCTTGGATAACATTGGTTACGTACATTCATCTGGCAATCCCCCCCATTTTGAAGTTTAGCTTTGACAGTTTTGTTATGTTTACATTTCTTATAATCGTTCTTATGTCTATTATTTGGGCAATAAAAATAATAGATCACAAGAAAAACACTACTTGAGGGGCACCGTATTCTAGCACAGAGGAATTCAGCATCATCTGAACCTGTGAACACAACTTTTTCAGAGGAAAAGTCGGTCTGAACAGCTATTAAAACACCCCCGCCTTTTCTATCTAAGCGATCATTTCTAAATATTTCATACTTACTACACAATATTTCACTATTAAACACATTCGGTTTTAGCCAAGTTTCAGTAAAAACCAAAATTTCATAATTTAAATCAAAAGACTTTAAGTACAGCTCAGTTAATTTTGTATTTAGACCTCTAACATTTTGGAAATAAATATTGAAGAGAAAATTACTTATAAGTTTTTTGATCCTGAAGGGAATTTGAACAGTATTTTCATTCCGAGCTCGAGGTTTAAACTCAAACTCACGAAATAAAGCACCATTGGGCCAGAATGAACCATCAACAATGTTTTGAAAATGGTCGGCGGAAATATCAATTTTGAAGGAAGATATGCTTCTTTCGTATGAAAAATTAAATTTTCTAATAGCTATGTGCCGGGGATTAAGCTTTGATGTTATATAAGACTTAACATCTTCNGGGGATTAAGCTTTGATGTTATATAAGACTTCACATATTCTACCGACGTTTCACTAGAAAAGCGCGAAACAAACACAGATTTATTCGCAGGAACTACGATTAATTCTTTCGGTAACGGAGAAGGCCCGCTTTGAGATGTAGGTTCAGACACAGCTGTCGTTTTTGCTGCAGCCCTTGTAGTGACACCTGAGGAAGATGCAGCTCAAGAGATAACTCAACACACGGAGAATTAAAACTTTTTAATTCCTTATTTAAGCCGGGAGTAGGCAAAGAATCAATTGGCGGAGTGTCAATGTCTAAAGAAATGGGATTAGGAACAATGCTGTCTCCTCCATGCTTCCGCTTTTTTGAAGCTTGTTTAAGCTTGGGTGATGGAGAGGATGAAGATTCAATGCACTTAAAGTCTTTAAATGCATCTTCATATCGCTTAAACTTTTCGTTTAGAAGTTTTAACTCCTTACCCAACTCCTGGAAGCCAATTCTGGCGCTCCTAAACATTTTACAAAGCTCTACTTCGGTTGATCTGCACTTGGGACAAAACCAACGAACACCTTTGTTATCGGTTATGATGTCGGCCACCCTACCATTGAGACCAGCACATTTTACGTAAGCTAAGTCATCACACAACCAATACGCAACGCAACGCTCTAAGTCGTTTTTAATGTTACATTTTTCAAAACAGCAGGATGAATACATTGCAGCGCGAAGTAGTAACAATTTGTATGTACAAGAAAAACTCACAGTGTACGCTATTAGTACGATAGTAGCAAAGATGAGCGTTTGAGAGACACAGAAGTTTAGGTATTGTAAGTTCAATGGTTAGAAACCGTGCTGAACTTAACAGTTTTAAAGCCACTGAGCCAAAAAGCTTAAAAGCTTAAAAACATAAAAGCAAGCCAAAATGAGCTGTTTGCAGGAAAATTATTTGATCGATGATAAGCAAAATGTATGATAAATCGCGGAAGATGGGAAAATGCACTCTCACGCAAGACAACAATAATGCACCAAACGAGGCAAATATG
The DNA here is from genome assembly GCF_001687245.7 of Rhagoletis zephyria. Classification (NCBI taxonomy): domain Eukaryota; kingdom Metazoa; phylum Arthropoda; class Insecta; order Diptera; family Tephritidae; genus Rhagoletis; species Rhagoletis zephyria. Next base: position 150,031 of record NW_016157788.1, on the reverse strand, counting down.
CACAAGGAATGAAAAGAATATTAATTTTTTATTTTTAATCCACGCACTTTATGTCTAAAACACAACAATTTATTGGAGCTTGGCTTCAAATAGCTTTTTCCAGTATAAATTACACAAATTAGAACTGCTTAGCACTTAGATAAACAAAGTAACTTTAGAAATTCTTTCAAACGAATGTTTAAGCGACTGCACAGTACGAACGTTGCAAATGGTAATGTAAACGAATCTACCACAAACGAAACAAAACTAGTTTAATTTATTGCGAAGCTTTTTAATTTTTTTCATCTTTAGGAGTTTCCGAAGACAATGATATGATGAATTAAAGTTTTTCCAAAATTTTCGATATTTTTTATCAATTAATATGACAGTAATCGCTCGCGTAGATTTTCGGCTTGTGTTTTTTTGGTTCCCAACTTATGTGTAATAGACGCGGTATAGACCGCCGCCTATTTGAAAGCATTACTCAGTCACTTTGACTTTAACGAACAACAGCTTTCACAGTAAAAAAAGGTATTACATTCGTACAACACAAACTGCAAAAATATGCCAGATTGGGATTGAAAAGAACGCAAATTCAGGTCCAAGCAGTGTATAAACTACTATTATAAAAAAATATTACGAAATAAAATATGAGTTGTAACGCAAAACCACATATCTGAACAATCAGTTGTATGGGAGCTATATGTTATAGTGAACCGATTTCCATGATTTTCAGAAATAGCTAAGGTAATATCAAAATACAGTCACGTGCAAAATTTTAGTAAAATAACCTTAAAACTGAGGTAATTATTAACAAAAAACCTAAAATTTAAGCAGATTTTCAAGCACCGTTATCTCGAAAACTAGAGCCAATCTGGTAAAACGGAGGACGCCATTGAATTTAAAAGATCCCAGTTAAGTTATCCAAACCTTTGCCCAGAAAAAAATTCAAGACCTGAGCACAGTGTTTTAAACGACGAAAAATTCACTTTAAGAACTCTAAAACTTCCCCCCTAAATATCTCACAATTTTAACGTGATACGGATTTTCTGAAAACGCCATCGTAATCTAGAGGCCAAAATTAAGTTTACGTATTTGGGAAACTCTAAATTTCCGAATATATTGAAGTTTTTATTCCAAAACAAAAAAAAGGTTTGCTTAGTTATAGAGACTTCAATGCCTGCCAGCGCATCCGCCCAGACAGCTCATTAAGCACACGTTTGAGCGGAACTCGTCAAAAATACTTAACATCAAAGTATAGAATGTCACAAATATGAATCATACACAAATACAATAGCAATTGCTATGAATTGCTACCCTATAAATTCAAGACATGCATTTGGTTGGAGACTGGGTGGTTATGGTGGTCATAAGTTCAGCCAACACGTTCAATGGTCCATTACCCGGAGCTGCTCCAATATGATGAGTAGATTTTAGTGAGCCTCACAAGCCACTGCCTCTGGTTACAAACTGGGGGGCTACTCTGTAATGCGATACGAAAGAGAAATGCGATGCGAAAGGCGAATACGCCGTAAGTAATATGCTGTGACGATTCCCTATCGCATCGTATTTCTCTTTCGCATCGCATTACAGAGTAGACCCCCTGGATATCTTTTTAAATGATAAGAAAGGTGTTTGTTTACAAAATTACCTGTGCCACTCTGCCATAGTACGGTTGTTGCTTCCTTTCATACCACAGTAATTTTGTATGCAACTCTGAATCAGCAAAATTCATGCTCCTTCTCATTATCAACCCTGATTTTACCCCCGAGGAGTACTCAAAAATGTTTATTACTGTATATACTGTGCACTGTTAGATGCTAATTTTCAACTAGGTTGCGCAGGTTAGTGCTTTTCTTCTAGTGCGGTTTGGAATAAAAAAGACTATTGCTTTGTATTTTTACATTTACGATGTCACTCTTAGCACACATGACTACTAAATTATTCAATAAAATCCTTTTTTTCTATTACAGATAAAACCAAGATGTGTATATGTGTGTCTTAATAGACGAATGCCTACAAATATGGACAATTCGATAATAACTAATTTGCTTCCAGCTAAAAACCAATGTAAAAACTAAGGCAAAAGCGGCTGAACAAACACAAAATATCTTGCTCTAAAATGGGGACAGCAATGGGGAAAAATGGGGGACACTTTTTAGATGCACTGCCCTCTCAGGTAATATTTACGGTCTCTGAATTTCGTATTTTTACATATCTCAAAACTCCTATTTGAATTTTTAGGGCACCCTACACGTTGTTATGCTTGGCCTTGATTCAGCCGGAAAAACTACGGCTCTTTATAGATTGAAATTTGATCAGTATTTAAATACAGTACCTACAATTGGATTCAATTGCGAAAAGGTAAATACTCCATAATCATAAGCTTTTTTTTTGTATAAGAACAAAAGATAAACTAAAAGTATGTTCACATATCAATATTATCACAATCAAAGCTCGTTTTCTAATCACCCCGTTTACACAGGTAAATCTCAGATTATTAGCCGTCAAATTTGTTGTGGTTATTATTCTCACATCTCAAGGAAAAGTTATGTTTCTTCTCTGTGCCACCGTGATCACGTTTTTCTGCTATAATAAGCAATATAAATATATCTCAACTTAACATTTTATTAAAAATACCCTTACAAACCTCTTTTCCTTGCTGGCGTCCATTTTTGTTTACTTTTACAGCCTCATCATGTATCTCGAACGATAGGGGACACGAACGATTCGTCTGCAGGCGAATTCTTCTCAGCTTACAATTTTGTAAGTCGAACGATCGCTTTCGTGTAGACTTTACGTCGATTACATTGTATTCGTCTAGAAAAGTGTTGCTAAATGACATATTAAGGTATTTTTTGTATATTTCCTTTAGAATTTTATTATTTTTAATTTATTTGGCACACTTTATAGAAAATGGGCGTCAGCGTCAGATGTTATTTACTATTTTTGCCATTAATTTGAGATATTTTTTGTGTAGTTACTGGTGAAATTTGTGGGTTCTGGAGTGGCGAGTAGTGCGTCAACGAGCGTTGGGATGATACCGAATAGGGGTAGCCCCTTGAATTGCGTATCGTTGCTGTCGAATAGTGCTGGCATGTCAGTCGCTGACAAATTATCAGAGGTGGACGCTGCTGCCTGTAATGCCGAAAGCCTTGAAATTCTAAGCGCTGCGCTACTTGGTGCTACGGCCTTCGACATAGAAGTGATGCAGTCGATGGTTTTTTCGATCTCCGTCAGCCGTGAATGCTGAAAGGGATCCCACCTGTCATATTTATATTATTTATATTACGAATATAGTTCGCAAAGTGCGGCTTTTGAGGTCAGCCATGTCTGAAGTAAAATAAACAAATCTTATTTTTGGTTATGTTACGGGGATTTTTGCTACCAAGTATAAGCCTACCTTCTTCCATTATCCCGTCCCATCGCTTCTGACCCTTTGCTCTGTCTGTTTGACTGGTACTCGTCTTGCCAGATCCGGATTTTGGTCCATCTCTTGAATTAGCACCTCAAATTGTGTTGTTGTGGGTTTTTAATTGATGAAAACATAAATTATTATTTTTTGTTATATTGATTACATTTATTTTGTTTGAAATTTATAAATTTTTCACTGTATTTACTTATTTTGGCTCTCTTTCGTCTCCTTTTCGTGTTAGAAAATTGGAAACTAGACGAAAGCAACGTAACGATCAGCTGTTTTCGCGTTGCCAGACGAAAACGTATTACAAAGTACCAAGTCACGAACTATTCGTTTGGCAGACGAAACGAACGCTCGTTTCGAGATACATGATGAGGCTGTTACATTTGGCATTTCTCCTCTTTTTCGCAAAAACAATCGCTAAAACTAGGACGGACACCGAAAAGTTATCGGTTAAATCTGAGATTATTTTATAATTACAGATTAAAGCTGAAATTAGTCAAGAACGTAAACCTACCGGTACGTAAACCCGAGTCAGCTGACACGATCTATCTTACCAGAGCGCCATGTAAATGAAAACTCAACACCGCAGAATTTTTCTGTAGTTGTAGCCCGTAGCGCAGAAATCTGCGGAATTTAGATTTTTCCGTGTCAGCTGATTTCTCCTTCTTTAGATGGTTGCCACTTCGTCAGTTTTACAGATGGTAAAAAAGTTATAAGTTCCTATTTAAAATATGTTTACAATATTTGAAATTTACTATTGAATAAGGTTTTTGTTGAAAACTAAGTAGTTTATATTTAGCCAAAATCTATTATAGCACGAAAAGTTGTAGTTGAAAGGGTAAGTTTATGAAAAGGCATTGATGAGTGGCAACAGTGTAGTAAGCAACACTGAGGGCTCCAATAATCGACAAAATTCTGCGTATACAGACTGCGTTTAAGTATACGTTCTGCGTTCTCGACTAATTTCAGCTTAACAAGGGACGAATTTTATATGGCTAATCTCTTGTTCTAATTACAGATTAGGGTGTTAAGCTCGAAAATGAGGTTAATCTACTTATATGTGAACCTAGTATAAGGAACTGAAATACAAACATACTTGCTTGTTTGATTTTTTAAGGTAAATCCAAATTGGACTTTCAAAGCCATCGCTTAAAAGGTAAACGTGTCAAGGTATACTATTTCGCGTGTTATTAAAATCTATAGCGAAAGTCGTAACTATTAATAGAAAAAAAGAAAATGGCAAAGCAAAAGGCTTTAAAACCACTGTTGCCAACTTGGTGCTTTCCGCACTAAATTTAGTGTTTTGCTTTATTCAAAACGCGAAAATTGGTGTTTTGTTTAGTCTGACGATAAATCTGTAAATCTTAAAAAAATGGAAACAAAATAATGGCACAATGACACCCATAAGCGAGAGAGCATATGTTTGCCATGTATGCAGTTTTGTAGTCCATTAAATTTAAGTAGGTAAAAGTGAAAATTTCAAGACGCTAGGAAATCGCGTCAATTTTTATCATTTTTTTTTTGCTGACGGTGCTAAGCATTTTCTTCTATATAAAAGGCACCATCCTAAGATAAAACATAAGTGAATTTAACCCCTACTTGGGTTCTTATATTTTTTAATAACTAATCTTTATATATGGACCACACTAAAAGCTCCTTTTCATATAAAAATTCGTTCGTGTCCTACCTGTGACAAACGTTGTCCCACCCGTGACAGAGAAGTTTGGGTTTTTTTGTATAATAAAGCCATCATTTTTTTGTAGTTTTTGCTTTGTTTGTGTTCCTGGTTCTTTGTTTTATTATAAGACATCAAGTTCACACAGAAAAGTTAAATAAATTCGCAGAGTTTCCGTAAAATATATCTGCTCCAAAAAGCGGGCTTTTTTATTTGTCCCACCCGTGACAGAAGAAATAGATCAGTTTTTCCCCATATAAAAGTAAGCTGGAATTTGTTTCATATTTTGTAATAACTCACATAATAGTCATTTAGGAGTAGCTTTATTAAAATGTGGATTTGTTGAGTACTTAATACTTAAATTTAAACAAGAAAATTTTTTCTGTACAAATGTCCAACCCGTGACGGAATCGCCCATAAACATAAATAATAAAAAAATATGAAATTTGAGCTTGATTAGTACATTTTTACAAACTTTAGAGAACAAAAACAAAAACAAAACGATCAAGTAGTTTTCCAAATATTTCGAGAACGGTTCGAGGAGAAAACTTGAAAAAAATCGCACATACAACATCAAAATTCTCTGTAAAAATTAAAAAAAAAATATTTCTTAAAAAATTTTTCACATACAAATTATTTGATAAAAAAAATTCGTTTTTGAAAATATGAAACACAAATAATTTCATTGTATAGTTCAATGTTTTTTAAATCTGCACCCAAAAAATTGTTTCCTTCGGACACTTACTTTCAAAGAAAAAAAATATTTCCAAAACACTGCAAAAATTTTCAATTGTTGATTAAAAAAAAACTATTTGCAATTTTGCAATAAAATGTATACAGTGTACTTTTCGGCTACAAAAATCGGCGCTGTGTGAATATCATTGAAAAATATAAATCTTAGTAAATTCGGGGCCCACTTGAAGAAATACTCAAAAAGATTCTAAAAAAAAATTTAAATTTTTAATGTATTCATTTTACTCAACTTCGGTGTAAAAAAATGCATAGCTCAAATTATTGTAGAGTGCACCCCATAATACTATACTTAAATATTGCGCAATGCTCAGAGCTAAGATTGTGATTTTTTTAATTTTTTTTTTGAGATGCCATAATTTCAAAAACTAATTTTTTGATTAAAAAATTTGTATGTGAAAAATTTTTTAAATTTTTAAATTTTTTAAATATTTCTTTTCATAGAGAATTGTGATGTGTGATTTTTTTTTTAAATCTTTCTCGCCCCGTTCTCGAGATATTTGGAAAACTATTAAATCGATTTGTTTTTGTTTTTGTGCCATAAAGTTTTTAAAACTTTATTAATCAAGCTCAAATTTCATATTTATTTATTATATCAATAATCAACAGCTCAATGAAAATACTTATAGCGTTTTCTTTTCTAGAAAAAAATGCTGCATTTATTCTGCCCTGCGCCAGGGCTGTGAAGCTTTCGTGTTCCTTTATCAGCATCTTAACATGCATATTGCGTGCTCTTTCTTTAAAATGTTGCACTCTGATAATGTTGCCATTAAAGAAAGTGAATTTTTTTCGAGAAAAGAAAACGCCATTAAGAACTTGCAAGCACAGTACGCTACTTGCAGATATTTTTCAGTCGGTGTAATTGTCTTGCTATTGATCGGTTTTTTACTTTCGCATACTCCAACCGGTTTGTGTTTGCCCGCACTCAAAAAAAGAATGGAGAGATAAGGAGAGTAAATAAATAATTGCGCTGCTAACAAATGTCTTTTTGGGCGACTCAAATGTAACCGTGCAGCATGATTCAAGGTTGGATAAATATTGACATTTGCGTCAATCGACTGCGTTGTAAGGTTGCATTTGAGAAGGAAAGAGAAGCGGGTAACAATTTTATCCCCTTTTGTGAAAAGCCTTTTGTGAAAAGGTAGTAGGAAACGTAGTCTGGTAGTGCTGAAATGCGTTTTTTATATACAAATTGAATTAAATATATAAAGAAGAATCCACTGATCTACACAATAGACAATGAATTAACTTTTAATGGCCATATAGATATTAAAAATGAAATAAATGAATATTCACATAAAATTCTCACCAAAGAAAAATCTTATCGACAAATGTTCCCAAATATTCAAAATAAACCATAGTTTCATTGAAATTCCAGTATATATTAAACAAAATTAATGGAATTCAAAGAAATCATGAAGAAATATACAAATAGTAAAGGTGCATTTGATATAATGCATATAAATTAATCTTTTAAAAATTATTATATTTCTTGCATTTAAAGATTACATGTTCAGTATCTTAAATTCAATTACATTTGGTTTTTTTTATTTTAAATGTTTTAGTAATGTTTTCTATTATTTTCTCCAATCAGTCTTGCTAATCATTATATTGGTAACATTTAAAAGTTTGATCTTCAATATCGTAATTAAATTACATTTGGTTTTTTTAAAAATGTAAATTTTTTGTAATGCTTTGTACTTTTTGCTCCAATCAGTCTTGTTAATCAATATATTGGTTTCATCAAAAAAAAAATATATTCTTTAATATCGTAATTTAATTACATTTGGTTTTTTAAAAATGTAAATTTTTGGTAATGTTTATACTATTTTCTGCAATCAGTCTTGTTAATCATTATATTTGTTACATTTAAAAATTATATCATTATCAGCTTAACTTGATTACATTTGGTTTTTTAAAAATGTAACCAACCGTTATGTTATGAAAACCTCCAAAAATATGGGTCCATAGAACTTTGAATGCTGATTTCAACAACACCAAAATTACTCGGCGCAAGTTAAGATACAAAAACGTTACCACTTAAGAAATAAAACACAATTTCATCTAAACGTGTAATTGCCTCATTACCACAGACAACTAGTAAACTTGCTTAATTTTATTTGCGAGATTACGAGGTATTTCTAATTAAAAACAAACAAAAAATTAAGAATCGATGATAATTTTAACAGCAAAACGAAACTTTGCACTTCATAGAACCTTATTAATTCAGTGATAGTTGAAATCAGCATGAAGAGTTCTATCGAAGCACTTTTTTGGGTGTTCTGTAGATCAACGGTTAGTACTCTAGACTTTTTCCACTTATTAAAGCTTACATACAAAACACCAAAATATCGCACACCGTCTTCAAAAGAGTAAATCCCTGCATCAGCGAATGTGGACGGATACACAAATGATCCTGACCTGCACAAGAAAATATTTGTATTAATATTTCCACTGTAAATATGCAAAGGCTACATTTGACAAACCCAAAGGCTGCTGTGGTAAAAATACATGCACCAGCAAAGGTGGACGGACACCCAAATGATCCTGACCTGAACGATCCTGATTTGATACAATGCATATAAATTAATCTTTTAAAAATTATTATATTTCTTGCATTTAAAGATTACGTGTTCAATATCTTAAATTGAAATGCATTTCGTGCACGGACACACAAATGATCCTGACCTGCACAAGAAAATATCTTTATTAATATTTGCACTTTCACTTTTATAGGGTGGTATACATATGTACTTGTAAATATGCAAGAGCTGTACTTGACTAAACCAACGGATGCAATAGTAAAAATCCCTGCACCAGCCAATGTGGACGGACACGCAAATGATCCTGACTTGCACAAGAAAATATCTTTAGTAATATTTGTACTTTCACATTTACTTGTAAGTATGCAACGGCTGCACCTGCGCTGCTAACCAAAGTAGTTCCGAGTGGACTGTGTAGGGTATTTTACTTGTATGTTTTTATACTTGTTTAAATTCTTGATTTTCAATTTATGGTTCTATGAATTTGTTTGTAGTTGAAGAGAAAATTTTTGATTATTAATAAATAAACTTTCAACATATAAAAAACTCAAAATTTAAACTAAATATATTTAGTTATTAAAATATCATATAAATGATATATTGGCGATCCTGATTTTCGAGAAATATTTAACGACACAATAAATTTCTGAATTAATTAGTAAATACCAAAAAAATTAACAACTGAAAACGCTTTCAAAACCAAAGGCTGCAAAATTAAATTGAACCTAGAGTCCGACCGAAACATTTTCTAGAAGGTAGAACATTCACTGTTTACACTGATCATAAGCCTTTAACACATATTCTAAATTCTAAATCAGACAGATCACCTCGACAAAGTCGACATTTAGAGTACATTGCACAATTTACAGACGACATTAAATATATTTCTTGAAAAGAAAACATAGTTGCTGATACCCTTTCACGTATTCCAGATGTTAACACGATTTTAGCCCAAGACATTAATTTTCAAACATTATTTGAGGAACAACAAAAAGATCAAACGCTTTATGGCATAATATCTGATCAAAATTCCAACAGTAATTTAAAATAAATTAATATTCCGCTACTTAACCTTAATATTTGGTGTGATATTTCTCAACAGCCTTTTAGACCATTTGTTCCGAATTCTATGAGAAAAATCATTTTTGATAAAATTCATTCTTTATCACATCCAAGTGTCCGTACAACTAGACGTTTGATTCAATCAAAATATTTTTGGCCTAATATGCGCAAAGAAATAAATTAAATGGAATCTCGATCGGCGATCACTGAAACGCAGCTAGCCACTGTATACTCGAAAATGCAATGTTGCCACTTTTTCTCATTAAACCATGTTCGAATCGTGGAAATTTT
>NW_016157788.1:85711-137818 GCF_001687245.7 Rhagoletis zephyria | reverse complement strand
AATTGGACTTCTACTTGTATAAGTTGTCAAAAATCCAAAATTTCTAAATATACTAAGACGCCTGTGCAAAAAATTAACATTCCATCTGGACGATTTGAACATATTCATATGGATCTTGTTGGTCCATTACCCATGTCAAAAGAAAATCGTTACATTTTAACTATCATTGATAGACATACACGATGGCCAGAGGCATATCCACTTAGGGATATTTCAGCTAATTCTATAGCAACAACATTTGTTCAAAATTACGTTCCTCGTTTTGTCATTCCACTTTATATAACAGTAGATCAAGGATCACAATTTACATCAAAAATGTTCACAGAATTAACTAAATTGTTAGGATCACACAAAATTCATACGTCCCCATATCATCCTCAATCAAATGGAATGATTGAAAGATTTCATAGGACATTAAAGACTGCTATTACAGCTTCAGATGATTCTACCCACTGGTCTGAAATTCTCCTTGGATATTATTAGGTACTACGTACGTCTATTAAAGAAGATTTAAAATGCTCTTCTGCAGAATTAGTTTTTGGGCAAACATTAAGATTACCAGGTGAATTAGTTGTTTCGAACAGTTATAATAATGAAGTTGACAATACAAATGAAATTCTTTTTAAGCTAAGAAAATATTTTTCAAATGTTAGATCAAAAGTGGTACATCACAATAAAGGACACTCTTTTGTTCCAAAGAACTTGGATACTTGTGAATACGTTTTTGTTAAAGTTATTCACAAATCAAATTTACAATCACCTTATGAAGGACCATTTAAAATTATTTCGAAAAATAGTAAAGTATTCAAAATTCAATATGGAAATATGATTAAAACAGTTTCAATAGATTTACTCAAACCTGCAAATATAATTTCTGATACAACACAAAACTCTAATTCACTAACAATTCCAAATACAAAAAAGAAAATAACATTTAATATTAATTAATTTATCGTTTTACTGGAGGGGGAGTATATGTAGGGTATTTTACTTGTATGTTTTTATACTTGTTTAAATTCTTGATTTTCAATTTATGGTTCTATGAATTTGTTTGTAGTTGAAGAGAAAATTTTTGATTATTAATAAATAAACTTTCAACATATAAAAAACTCAAAATTTAAACTAAATATATTTAGTTATTAAAATATCATATAAATGATATAGACTGCACCAGCCATACGTGGACGGATACACGGCGATCCTAGCACGCAAAACTTACTTGCAACGGCTGCACTTGGAAGATCACAGGGTTGCTTTTAGCATTTAGATTCTTAATGCAAAAATGGAGTTGCATTTAATTGCATTTAGGTGACGAATTTTGTATGGATAAATGTACATTTAGAGTAGCATTTAGAGCTAAATGCGCTAAATGTGCTTTTACGCGTAAGCAAAAACAGCCCATTAGTGAATCATGTCCGTGCAGTGCATTAATGTAAACATGAACTGGATTTCTGTTAATAAAATATGTTTGACTTTTTATTTCATCAAGTCTTTTAAAAGCAATTGATATTGCCTTGTGCACTGATTTCATGGGGCGCAAACCTTAATTTTTAACTAATTACTGTCCACCATTCAACACAATATGTAAGGAATGTTTTCTATTACACAAATGATTTGCCATTTTATAATGGGCTGTTTTTGCTTACGCGTAAAAGCACATTTAGGGCATTTAGCTCTAAATGCTACTCTAAATGTACATTTATCCATACAAAATTCGTCACCTAAATGCAATTAAATGCAACTCCATTTTTGCATTAAGAATCTAAATGCTAAAAGCAACCCTGTGATCTTCCAAAATTTCCACGATTCGAACATGGTTTAANAAATGCAATATCGATGTGATGCTGATAGAAATCTGGATCAATTTATGATCAATTCTGTTTGTTTTGTTTCCTAATTAAGTGAGGAAATTTTAATTGACAGCACCGACAAATTAATATATACATAAACAAATGGTCGGTCATGGTGAAAACAATTCAAATTTTTGTACTGAAGTTTTGGTTTAAAATTTATTTTTTCCTTTTCAGTAGGGTTTTTGCACATTATCTTCTGCGTGAGAATTGATCGTAATAGATACGGATCTGAATAAGCGACTGGACACGGCTGTTTGTCAAAAGCATACGATTTCGAACTAGCGTAAATGTACATTTGCTAAATGCGATAGCATGAACGCTCTTCGAAAACATATGTTCGAAAGTGCTAAATGTTGCATTTTAAAAGCAGCAAAAACGCTGCATAACATCGAATCTTAGTAAAAATACTAAATGTTTTGAGTTTAGAGGAAAACAGTTCCTTGCCTTATGTAAGAATTAACTTTTATTTCTATAAAAAGCTAGATGACTAGGAAAAAATTAAATTAAACTTCCCTCCTTGGAGAGCTCTTCCTCTGGCGAACAGACAGCATTGCCATTCGAATGAGCTTTTTTCACTCGTTAAGTCAATGTGATATGTTTATTCTAGGTGCATTTTTTTGTAAGTGAGCGACAAAAGAACGCTGAACTCGGGTAAAATTTCCTTTTAGCTACTTAAGCAACCCTGTTGGTAGCTGGCAAGAAACGTGATTAGTTTAACGAGATTTAGATACAAAAACCAATGAGTAATTATGCGAGGTGTTAGCGTAATATATATACTTATTTAAAATATAAGTCACGTATATAAGGAAACAAAAATTTCACTCTCCACTTTCCATTAGCAATTCACAATAGACCAGTTTTTTCGCTTGACAAGGCTACCCTTCAGGTCGCGTATTTTTTAACCGACCTGGCTGAACTCGGACAAATAGCCGAGTTTGTGTTGTTGCGTTGCGTTTATTTCGTGATTTAAGCGAGTGTTCTTTTGTAGCTCGGTTGCAAAAGAATGCACCTTCTGTCATATTTGCATTTGTTATTTTTTTGCGAGTAAAAATACGAACAGTTTATTCTAACATGTAGATATATATATGGTTTGTTACAGGTGCAAGGTACTCTTGGGAAAGCAAAGGGCATACAATTTCTTGTGTGGGATGTTGGTGGGCAGGAAAAACTTCGACCTCTTTGGCGAAGTTATACGCGGTAAGTTTGGTTGATTACAATGTTTGATATATTTACTTTTTTGCAAAAGAGAGATGGCGAATGTGTGACAAATCTTAAGAATATTCTTTAGACTAATTCGACGAAAAATTTTACAATACTGGACGTAAGTTGTAGACCCAAGTCTTTTCTCTCGAAAAAAAGAACTCAGCAACCCAGATTATCGCTGGAGTTACAGATATATTCTGATAAGTGGTGGAAATCTGGTTTTGTTCTAAACAATATGCATTTGGCGCTCATATGTTTGTGAAGTGTTTTGCTCAGCTTCTACTCCAATTTGTGGGAGTGCACTTTGGGCCAGACGAGTTGGTTCGATGGCCAAAAGTCAGTTTCGGAAATCGGTAAAATCAAATATACTATTTGAACTAGTAATTATGAAAGCAGTTCCTGTGCATTTTTTTGCTTACGATAATTCGTACTTAATCCGCACTTACGCGAAGTTGGAAAACTTATTTAGTTTAAATTTTCATAACACTTTATTGCTTTTTACTTAATTAAGTATTGTTTCGGTGAATTTAATCCACCCTTTGTTGTTTTGGTTACTTTTATTCCTGGACAGAAACGAAAATCAAACAGAGGGAGCACATGCACTCCCCACCTCCAAAAGCTGTTCTGGATTTACTGGAGTCAATAGGATTACAAGCTGCGTTATGATGAGTGGAGGGCACAGTAGACCCACAAGGTCGCGGTGCAAAGCTCTTTACTTAACTATCTGATTCAGTTGTGCACTCTTAAGCCTTATGTGTGATAGAGAGAGATATGCGGGCAGGCAGATGAAGAGGTAGCGCAGGATTACCATTTTATCATTTATTGTATATTGAGGGTGCGGGTATTCGTGCTTAGACAATGGCTACCATAAAGGTGCCAGCTCTGCATGCATCCACCTTTTTGACTTATTTCTGTTAGTTTGGTAATGATGAAAGGCCTTCAAATGTTCAACTATAAAACATAGCGACATTTGTCACATCATGCAAGTGCCAGTTCATAGAAGGTTTGTTCCACACGAGCCCGCGGGTATCCGCGGGTGCGCAAAACAGCCCAGAAAGCGTTCCTAACGCTAGAAAAATGGGTAATAGAGAGCGAATGCGTTCCGCTTTTGGATCGTAAATGTCTTCTTCTTTGTGCACGAAACAGCCCGGACTTTTTTCCGGGCACAAATGTGCGAAAGGGCAATTTGAAATAACTGCTGTTGTTGTTTAAATCTGAAAGCAAATTGTATAAAAACAAAAGTGGAAAATATCACAGAATTTTCAGAAAATGTAGTTGTTTGGTCATTTTATTAGCCATATAAGATAAATACACGTAAAATCATTGTTTAGAGCTGATATGTTGATTCCGGGCACGAAATGTGTTTCTTTGCGTTCCTCACGCTCTGGGCACTTTTGGCACGTGTTGGCACATTTTTGACACTTGTGACAGAGTAACTTATTTTTACTCTCTAATTACCGGAGTAGCCCGGAAAGCGTGGGGAACGAAGATAGTGTGTCGCTCATACATACATACATGTTTGACAATGACATATGAAGGCACTCTAAATAAATTCAAATCAAATCATGCATCAAATTTATGCATATCAACAAGTGACGAGCTTTTGTAAGCTATTGTAGTAAACTTCATTAAACAATTGTCTAACTAAAAATCTATATATATTTTCATGCAAGGCAGGCTCAAACAATATTAAAAATATGATGCAGTAACACAACAGCGAACAACAGCTTAGTTAAGTGGTTTTCGGTTACTGTGCATGTATGCTTTATTTCGGTTTTTGCCATATGCATTATTTCGGTTTTCAGCCGAAGCTGTGCATGTATGCATTACTTCGCTTTTTTTTCATATGCATTATTTCGCTTTTAAAGCGAATGTATGCATATGCATAATTTCCGTATTTTCTCATATGCATTATTTCGATTTTTAACCGAGACGGTGAATGCATGCATTACTTCGGGTTTTTCATGTGCATTATTTCTGTTTTGAACCGAAACTGTGCCTGTATGCATTATTTCGTTTTTCACATATGCATTATTTCGGTTTGTATTTTATGCATTATTTCGGTTTTTGTAATATGCGTTATTTCGGTTTTCAAAGGAAAGTGTGCTTATGAATAATTCGTTTTTTTCTAATATGAATTATGTACTTCTATTTAGTAAGGGTTATAATCCCTAAGCGCGACCAAAGGCCGCCTACAAAGAAAGAAGTTCTGCGCAAAAAAAACTTCCGCCCCCTTATCCGGCAACACCGAAAGGAGAACTCTATTTAGTAAGCGTTATAATCCCTAAGCGCGGCCGAAGGACTCCTACGCAGAAAGTAATTCTGCGCAAAAATACTCCCGTCTCCATTTTCCGGCAACACAGAAAGGAGAATTTTACTTAGTAAGGGTTATAATCCCTAGGCCCGGCCGAAGGCTGCCTACGCAGAAAGAAGTTCTGCGCAAAAATACTTCCGCCCCTATTTTTCGGCAATAAAGAAAGGAGAATCTTGCTTAGTAAGGGTTATAATCCCTAAGCGCGGCCGAAGTCCACTACGCAGAATGAAGTTCGTTCTCATGTATGCACTATTTCGGTTTTTGTCATATGCATTATTTCGGTTTTGAACCGAAACTGTGCATTTACTTCGTTTTTCTTATATGCATTACTTCGGTTCGGAGTCGAAACTGTGCATGTATTTCGGTTTTCAAACGAGAGTGTGCATATGCATAATTTCGGTTTTTCTAATATGCATTATTGCGGTTTTCAACCGAACTGTGCGTATATGCATTATTTCGGTTTATTTCGTATGTACAGTCTCCATATGCACAATTTCAGGGTGCCGCAATGACATGCTAAAACAGTATGTTTGAGATGGAATCACATGGCATAACACCCTGTTTTAGTTGACAAGACATAGCAATGCATGCAATTTTTGAAAATAAAATTTTTAAAGGAAATGTTAAATTTTGCAGTACAAAATGTACATAAGAAAAAGAAATGTCGAAATTGGTTAATCAGTATGGCATTGGGTGGCATTAACCCTTATGCCATCAGATACTACTAAAACTTAAGGATATGCATAGAAGAACTCACCTGACTTCGCTGGTCCCTACATTTATGTACAGGTTTACACACGGTAGAGGGCCGAACTCTACCAAGGGTTATACATATATACTCATTTGTGTGTATCAGGGATTGGCATTGGTTGATCGTCAACTGGTCATACTCATTCAATACCGCTGCTTTTTATGACTGAGCAGCGGCGTTGGCTTAGTAGTATCGATACCTAAACGAAATTAGAGGATGACTGAACACGAGCGCATTGCGTGCTGTCTTGCAAATACAGCCACAACAAGTGAACGATGCTTATAACTGCTCATACTGATATTGACTTCGGCAAATCTGTACTCTGAATGATCGTGCACGAAACCAGCAAACGTGGCAGTTGAACGGCTCCGAAAACATGAGAGTCATCATTTGTTGCAGAAGTCGTTTGACTTGTTGCTGAAAATCATCTGACTTGTTGCTGAAAGTCATTTGACTTGTTGCTGAAAATCATCTGACTTGTTGCTGAAATGACGACGAATGTGGTAAAGGGTAATTTATCGTCTCGTATGCATGTATGTATGTATTTATAGCGCGTCTACCATTCAATTGCATTGCTCACTGCTGGCTAGTTGTGAATATGCATACGTACGTAAGTATGTATGTATGTACATATCAATGCTTCATTTCAAACAAGCAAGTGTCTTTGAATGTTTTTGAACTACAGTATCATCACTTCGGCAACACGTCAAACGCGCCTTCAGCAACAAACCAAAGGCGGCGGTTTGACTTCTGCAACAAATCAAGTTAGCTAACTGCGGCATCTTGCCTTCGCCAGTCTTTCACATAAGCTGTCATGCTTTCGGCAACCGTCCAAAGCAGTATCGTGCTTTTGGCAGTCGATCAAATACGGCGGTTTCTGGTTTCGTGCACGATCATTCGGAGTACAGATTTGCCGAAGTCAATATCAGTATGAGCTGTTATAAGCATCGTTCACTTGTGGTGGCTGTATTTGCAAGACAGCACGCTTTGCGGTGGTGATCGTTCATCCTCCGTTTTTAACGTGAGTAGGCTTAAAGTCACAAAAACAGCACCCTTTGCCAATCCCTGGTGTGTATGTGCACTGGCGCTATGCATTTGGAGTTCGAGGGTGACTTGTTAACCTCAGCATTCCTCAACGCCTTCAAAAGATTCGTAAACCGTAGAGGATATTGCAAGGTAATGTTCTCTGATAACGGAACAAATTTTTGTTGGCGCTGAAAAAGTTCTACGCAACAATTTCCAACAATGCTTGGCGGATGACCGCCTTCGTGCGTTTTTGCTGATTCGAACATCGAGTGGCATTTCATCCCCCCGACTGCACCTTATATGGGAAAATACTGGGAGACAGGTATTAAACGCATAAAGTGCCATTTGAAACGCATTTTGGGCAAGAGTTTGTTATATTATGAAGAGTTCAGCAAGCTATTGACAGATGTGGAAGCCTGCGTTATCTCCCGACCGCTATGTGTAGACTCAACAAATGCAGGAGATCTCGAAGCTCTAATTCCTGGGCACTTCATAACTGGTGAACCGCTGAAGTCCATCCGGGACCAAAGGGTCAGAGGTTTTGGGGCAATCTACTTCAACGATGGCAGTGTTTCGAATATGTGAAGACAGGTGGAAAAAGTCATGGCGACAGTTGGTAAAAAATCAGTTGGGCTTAGAGAGGGAAAAGTTAAAGTCATAAATACAAAATTTCAGGTCATTTACTGACTCCCCGTCTACTCTAACGGTACATTTCCAAAAAAAAAAAATACTAAGATCGGCGCGATACCGACTAATCGGTTCAGTTGCCTGAACCCATTAAGAAAGTATTTATTTTCAACTGTAATCAATTTTTTAAGTATCGTGGAATACTCAAGTAAAGGTATTTATCATTTACTTGGTTTTTTCCTATTTTTCTTTTCAAAAAATTTATTTTGAAATGTAGATGCTAAAGATTATTAGTAAAAACAAAGTGTGGTATCGGTTCGTCAGGTTATGAAATTAGACGCATGTTTTATAAAATTTTATGTAGTTATCGAATATATAATTGGGTCTTTTTGCGCGACATTGCAAATATATGCAATTTTCGGTTTTCTTAATTTTCGATTTCCAGCTTCTTTTTGCGTAATTTCGCGGAGAAAATAGAATATTTACGCCTAGGTAATTTTTAAGTAAAACCTTTTAAATACTGGGCCCACATTTTTTGCGAGTTGTAGACGTTATAGTGATCCAAACTTCCCAATATTTTATGTTTAGGGTTTTCTAATAAAACAGAGCATACGAACTAAATTTCATCGAAATCTAATGAAATTTAATGTTTCAGCCCACAAGAGTGGAGGGCGTAGCATCTTTACTAAATTTCATAATTTCCTATTCCTAAGTAAAATTAGAGCAAATGTTTCAGCGAGTTTCAGCGAAATCGGTGCAGGTTAACTATTATTTCCACCTGCCTCCATATAGTCGAAACACTGTGCTGTGCGCCTTTAGGGAGACAAATATTTGACGAGTTTACAGCGTCACTCGAAATGGTTTCGACTTATGCTCTGAACACATCGAAAACGACGCCACCACACGACACGACATTAAGGATTTATCTACATTATCTAAACGCTTTGTCGACGGCGCCGTGGTTTTTTAGAACGCAGCAGCGACATCAGCTGTTATTTGACATTTATTTTTTATTACAGAAACTTGGGTTGCGAATTTGTGTTTAAATATTTAAAAATTTTCGTTAAAATATTTAAAAATGATCCATTCAGCCCCGTTAGTAAATTTTGTGGCTTCAGTAACCAAATTGACGCGCATCGTCCAATTGGTTTACAAAGCGTACGAGCGTTTTCATAAAGCAAGCAAGAGGAGGTGGTGGGTACGCCCAGTAAATTTGACTCGGGAGAAGGAGGGTTTCTATTTGACATGCTTCCAACAACTTAAATCCAAAGATGAGGATCATTTCTATAAATCAACCAGAATGAGCGTTGCTAATTTCGATTTGTTGTTGTCGTTGCTAAAAGAAAGGTTGCAACGGTTCTCCAATAGGCATGCCATTAGATCCCGAAACACGATTGGCCGTAACATTCTTGTAAGTAAATAAATAATCTTAAAGACACGCATATTACGTTACTAATAAAATCCTTCTTCTTTGAATAATTGCAGTCACTTAGCTCAAGGATGCAATTGTCAAATTCTAGCCTGGGCATTCAAGTTAGGTTTGTCGACAGTTCGCAAAATTATTTACGAAACGTGCGATGCTATTTGGGACGAGCTGCATGCGATATACGTTTCACCTCCTTCACCAGCAGAGTTTGAAATCATCGCGCAAAAGTTTTACGTCAAGACCGGAATGCCAAACTGCTTAGGAGCAATTGACGGAAAGCATGTCAACATAACCCGCCCGCGAAATAGTGGTTCGTTATATTATAATTATAAAAAAACCTACAGCTTAGTTTTGTTGGCAGCATGCGATGCAAACTACGTGTTTACCTACGTGGACGTTGGGGCCCTAGGTAGTCAAAGTGACGGTGGTGTTCTAGCTAGGAGTGCTTTTGGAAAACAAATATTAAATGGAACCATTGATGTTCCTAGTGCCGCTAATTTGCCTGGTACAGCGGAACGTTTTCCATACTATTTCGTTGGTGATCGCGCTTTTCCGGTAAAAAGTAATCTGATGCGACCATTTCTGGGCCACAGTTTACCAGCAGATAAGGACAAGTTTAATGCAACGTTGTCGAAAGCTCGCGTCCACATTGAAAATTGTTTTGGGATTTTGGCTAATCGTTGGAGGATTTTACAATCCAACATACATGCTTGTCCGAAGAACGTAGACAAAATCGTTTTGGCCACAATTGTACTGCACAACTTTTTAATGTTACAACACGACAGAAATTATTTCACGCTAGATTTAGTTGACCGTTCCGATAATAGTCATGAGTATCAGGGTCGTTGGAGAAGCGAAATAAATCCGTTGGAATCAGTCCATCAAGGATTCGCCAATCGATCATCTTCCAACGCATTTCACTTGCGCAATAAACTTAAAGATTTCTTAAATAATAACAATGTATAAATATAAAAAAACTCGTATAAGTCGCATATATAATTTTTATTTTCATTCACAAAATCTTTTATTTTATATCGAAACTGAAATGCGTTAGTAGCTGATCGATTGGCGGACCATTGATCCCTTTCGTTTCTCTTGCGACTCTGATACTCATAAATACCCCAAAAACAACGTTCTTACCTTTTTCTAGTCCTTAATCCATATATACTTGATATTCTTGCGTACACTTCAAATAAAACTTTTAGTTAATAAAATTTCTAGTACAGANGGCTTAATCTGTCATGATTTGTGGACACAGATATAATAGTATATATTTATAAAGAAATATATACAAGCATATATGCATTATCAATTTCCCATTTCAAATATGTTTGTACATACACGTATATATTAAACTACGTAAGTATATATGTTTGTATATACTTACATGTTTACTATGATTTAATATATGTCCAAACTAATCAAAATCAAAGCAATCTTACCTTTGGAACCTATATATCTTTCGTCAATGATAACTGCATACTCCTCTGGTATGCTTCTAATTGTTCTAAGTCACATATAATAAATAAACGTATAATATATGTAGTATATTTGAAGTTGGAAATGGATCATGTATACACTTGTGGTCAGGTGATTAAGTTAAGTGATATTTTGACTAGTTTTGGCTATTTTCCCTTTGTTTATTTAATGTTTATAATTTTTTTTATAAAAGTCTAGCACATTAAATAACCGGCACCACATAAATCCACACTTCAAACTTCGCATAAAAACTCAACAAACTTTAACAATTACACCCAAAAGTTTTAAACGTTTTAAACAAATGTTAGAAAAGTTTTAGGTATGCAGTTTTATGGCCCATGAAATTTTAGTAGGTTAAAGTGGCGATTTCAAGACGCTAGAAAATGGCGTTGGTTTTTAATAATTTTTTTTTTGCTGACGGTGTTGAGCATTTTTTCCCATATAAAGTATGGTCGAGAATTATTAAAAATCAACGCGATTTTCTAGCGTCTTGAAATCGCCACTTTAACCTACTAAAATTTCATGGGCCATAAAACTGCATACCTAAAACTTTTCTAACATTTGTTTAAAACGTTTANCTATTTAATGTGCTAGACTTTTATACAAAAAATTATAAACATTAAATAAACAAAGGGAAAATAGCCAAAACTAGTCAAAATATCACTTAACATAATCACCTGACCACAAGTGTATACATGATCCATTTCCAACTTCAAATATACTACATATATTATACGTTTATTTATTATATGTGACTTAGAACAATTAGAAGCATACCAGAGGAGTATGCAGTTATCATTGACGAAAGATATATAGGTTCCAAAGGTAAGATTGCTTTGATTTTGATTAGTTTGGACATATATTAAATCATAGTAAACATGTAAGTATATACAAACATATATACTTACGTAGTTTAATATATACGTGTATGTACAAACATATTTGAAATGGGAAATTGATAATGCATATATGCTTGTATATATTTCTTTATAAATATATACTATTATATCTGTGTCCACAAATCATGACAGATTAAGCCGAGTTAAGACAAAGTTTGGTATATATTTTAAAACGCTGCCAAAAATGAAGGAAACGAGGTAGAGCTAATATTCTTTAACACAAAGTTAGCAAATTTGTGAAATTTCAGTCCAGGACTAAATTATAAACAAAAGGTTCATGTACTTAAGAGAGTTAAACATTTAAAAACGAGTTGGGCTGTTATGACTTGTGGGCACAGATATATCCCTGCTCAGTTTTCCATTCCAAATATGTTTTTGCATACACGCATATACTAAACTACGTACGTATATATGTTTGTATATACTTGCATATTTACTGTGTATGTACACATAAATATCGCCTAGCTATTTAGTTTATTCTGAAAAAATAAATTTGAAAATTATTAGAGGGGAAGCAAAACATTAAATTATTCTCTAATCATACCTATATACTCGGTATAAAATCGGGCTTCTAATGCTTCCGAGTGAGCTTCTATTTCCGAGAATACCCGAGCGGAAACTTTGGCCTCAATCCGGTTCACTATACTTGTTGGCAAACCGGCTTCTTTCACCTTTTTGGCCAAACTCACAAAATGTAGCTCGGTGCTATCCTGCTCCTTCCTCTCCACGCAGAACTCGGAGCAAGTTTGAGTTATGCTTGAAGCCGCCAGGTCGATCAACGCCTCGAATTTGTCCCGCTCGTCTTCCTATTTGAAAAAGCAAATGTATATTAGTATTTAAACAAGAATATAAAAAAAAGGGTTAGTTCTCTATACAAAAAGCGGAGGAAAGTATATGCAGCAATTCAGACGAAATTCCTTTTACTTACATACATATATGTACCTACATATGTATATGTATATTATTATTATTATTATTATTATACAGAAAGAAAGTGATCAATCACTGATTACAATAAATAAGGAGCGCTAGTTGCATAGACCTTCGGCTCTCTAGAAAAAACTTATTAATATTATCAGTTTAATAAATCAGTTTATTTAAATTCGTTAATCTAACAAATTTTGCGACTGTTTGTATGTTTCTTGTCTCCACATCTTTTAAGTAGTTCGACGGGGTGTTAATACCGAAAACTTCTTTCCTGATTATGTTAAAGGATGGGCATTCGTCAATAAGATGAATTACTGTGAGGTTATTTGAATTGCAATATGGACACTGCGGTTTATTTGTTCCTTTTAGAATGTGGCTATGCGTGATGATTGAGTGACCAATTCGCAGCCGAGTAAAGAGTCTTAAATCTTTACAGGATACGTTCAGTGGAAAACTTGGTTTATTTCCATCTAGGTTGTAATTAGAATAGTGATGTCTGAAGTTGGTCCAATTCTGTATCTTAGTATTTGTTATTTGCCTTTGGATTAGTAGGAGTACGTCACTATTTAGTACAGCCTGGCAAGTAATTAGTGGTTCGTTAGTGGCAAGTTTTGCTCTCTGGTCAGCCGCTTCGTTGCCGGCAATGCCAACATGGCCTGGGACCCACATAATTTTTATCGTTTCCTTTCGTTCTGACAACATGGAGCGTATTGACAAAGCAAGGGCGTTTTTATTCTTCACATTAGTCAACATGTTAATTGCGGAAAGACTATCGGTGCAGATAATAAACTTCTTGTTTGTGATCAATGCAATTTTAACCGCTTGACGTATCGCTTCTACTTCAGCTGTGTAAACTGAGCAAAAAGGATAGAGTAGACCCGCACGCAAGGTATTTTTGTTTTCGTCGACAACTGCAAATGCTGTATGAAAAATGGTTTTCGACGCGTCCGTGTATAAAAAATTCCAACCTTTGTTTTTAAGGTCTGTATTGAGTTCGCAAAAAATACTACGAAAAACTAGTGGTGAAGTATTCGTTTTGTGATAGGCCATGAGCTCGGAACAAATAAAACTGTTGAGGCATTGCCAAGGCGGCGGTGTTTTGAATACTGGAGTCTTTGGTGTAATTGTAAGGCCTAGTGCCTTCGCCAAAGAAATACATCTGGCGATTGTGGACTTACGTTTTAGTGGTCTCTTTCTTAAAATTTCTGAAGCTACCAATTTGTTGAGCGTGCGATTATTGCCGTTAAGTATTTTAGGAATTAGCCTCAGTGTGTTATGAGTTACTCGTTCTTGTATGGACGGAAGTCCAGCTTCCATTAAAATGCATTTCAGTGGTGAAGTAGGGAAGGCCCGTATGCTTCTCCGAGCTGCTGCGTGGTATGCTGGTGTTATTAATTTAAGCTGACTTTTTGAGCAGTGCCCATAGATTGTTAGGCCATAGTCCACTTTTGACAGGATAAGTGCTTTCGTTATGTTTATAAGCGTTGTTGGGTGTACAAAGCAGTGCTTCGACGATAGGTACTTAACAATATTAAGGCGAGTTATTAGGTTTTTTTTAATATAAGTACAATGATCTTTGTAAGTCAGTTTTTTATCGAAAATAATACCTAAGATTCTTAAGCTATCGCAGTTCGCAATATTAACATTGTTGATACTTAAATTAAGCGGTTGACAAGCATGTTTATTACAAAGGTGTAACATTTTACATTTTTCATAAGAAAGAGATGCTCCCGAATTCTGTGACCAAACGGAAATGTCTGTAAGGATTTGATTAAAATCCGTATGTACTTGTGATAACTCTTTACATTTAGTGAACAAAATGACATCATCGGCATAGATTACATAGGATATTCTTTTGTAATTATTAAGTATGTTGTTAATTTCATCAAAAGCAACTATAAATAGAACTACCGAGAGCGGAGAGCCCTGAGGTATGCCGTTTTGAAGCTTGTGTGTTTTAGAATATTTATTGTTAACTTTTGCGGAGAAAGTTCTATTTGTCAAAAAATTCTTTACGAAATTATAAATTCTAGAACCAATTTTCCATCTAGCAAGTTGCCTCAAAACTACGTGAATGCCGATCCTGTCGTAGGCTTTTTCGAAGTCTAGACTAAGGGAAAAGACGTGATTTTTTGTTGCGATGGCATTGGAAACGAAATTTTCGAACGATAAGAGGGCATCAATTGTACTATGACTTTCTTTAAATGCGTATTGATTGGGACTTGTACACCCTTTAGTAACTACGAACCACATTATCCGTTTTGCGACGATTCGCTCTAGTACCTTGCTCAAGCAAGGCAGAAGGGATATCGGCCTATACCCGGAAGTCATTGTGGAGGGGCCATTTGTTTTAGGGACTGGAACCACTATGGCATGTTTCCACATGTGCGGAAATATACCGTGTTCGAAAATGTCGTTATATAAGTCAATAACCCTTTCTTTTACTTGACACGGTAAATTTTTTAGCATTGGATATGATATTCTGTCCCTGCCGGGTGTTTTACCAGACATCGCGGAAATTGTGGAGTCGTACTCAAATGTGGTAAACGGACATTCAATCCTGTTGCTAAGAGTAAGTTTGGTGGTGTTAATGTACTCATTGCTGATGGTATTATATTTTTTTGAAATAAACTCTTGGTTGAAGTTGGAGTCTTCCGAATACTCCGCCCAGATAGTCGCGAAATGGTTGGCCATTTCTTCTGGCGCGTAGATAGGGCCCTGGTTGGTATCTAAAAACTGTATGGTGGGGGGTTTGTTAGAGCCGGTTAGAGTTCTGATGTCGGACCAGACCTTTTTTGGATTTGAGGTAGGGTTTATCGACGCTGTTATTGACTCCAGGCTTTTCCGTTTAGCTTCCTTCATGTTCTTTTTGAAAATCGCGTTCGCTCTTTTGTAGTTAATAAGATTATATACAGACCGATTTCTCCGGTAGGTATACCAAAGCCTCTTTTTTTCGTCTCGCAGGCTGCTCAGGCTTGCGGACCAGTATGGAACTACTTTCTTGAGTTGTTTGCTTTGAGTTTGTGGCATTGAAAAGTGTGCAGCGGTACGGATAGCTTTCTGGAGTAAACTAGCTTCTTTATTAACATTGTTCGACTTTGGGGCCTGAGTGATCATTGAGAGGACCACTGTTTTAAATTTGGACCAGTTTGCATTCTCTGTTTTAAATTTTGGCTTCGGTTTGCCGGGGTTTGAGATGGCGGATGTAAGTTTTGTAACCAGAGGGAAGTGGTCACTACCGTGCAGGCAGTCCAGTGTGGAACACGAAAGCTTTGGGGCAATACTCGCTGAGCATAAAGCTATGTCTACATGCGTGAATGACTGGTGTGTGGAGAAATGCGTGGGTGCATTATCGTTGAGGACAATAAAATTGTCTGTGAGGATAAGATCTTCTAACACTCTCCCTCGCTGATTTGTTACCCCGGAGCCCCAGAAGGGGCTCCAGGCGTTAAAGTCTCCAGTTATAATCAGGTTTGTTTTAAAATTTTTAATAATATTTTGTAGGTCTTTTAATTCAAAAGTTTGTTGTGGTGGGATGTATGTGCATAAGACTGTGATAATAAATCCTAAGTTAATTTCGATAGCAATAGTTGATATATCTGATTGCACCTGAATTTGTTTATGTGGGATATCTTTCCTTACAAGGACGGCAACGCCTTGTTTACCGGATGTGTTTTGAGGTAAGTTAAAGAAATAATGATTATACGAATTTGAAATGGTTGTAGTTTTGTTATGAGGTAAGTGGGTTTCCTGTAATGATATAAGTGACGGGGAATGTTCTTTTATGAGAAGTTGAAGTTCGTGCGAATTATTAATAAGTCCTTTGATATTCCATTGCAACAAAGTGAAAGTCATCTCAGTGGAGGACAAAAGACAGACAAAAAGAAGGGAAAAGAAATCTTTTTTTTTTTTTTAGGAAATATCTACATCTGAGTCTAGTGATGTAGATTGTGAAGTGAAATAATCGTTATTTTTCAAAAGCTGCTTGGTAAGGCTAGTAAATGGCGAGAAACTTAAAGATGGGGTTGGTTGAGCCGGGCTAGCTTCGTTGCTCGCGGTTGCTGACGATGGAAAACTCTTAGTGGTGACAGAGGTGTTTGTGTTGTTGCATATGGACTCCGATAGTTCGTTTTCTGTGACTATAGGTTTAGGAGTTTTAATGACGAATTTGTTGCTTACTTTTGGAGTAATATGTGGAGTGGGTAACGTATTCTCTATGTGGTTTGTTTTTAATGTTGTTGATTGCATGTTATCAGTGGGGGTAAGAGAGGTTGATTGTACATTGAGGGGTACATTGGCTGCGTTACTGACAACGCCAGCAAAAGATGATGGGGATGAGGTTTGGGGTAGCTGTGCTATGTATTTATTTTTAGCTTGCTTCAGTGTGCATTTTTGCTGAATTTTAATTTTCAGAATTTCCTTTTGTTGTATGAACTTGGTGCATTTGTTAGAATTGGAGGGATGTTCGTCCTGACAATTTGCGCACTTAGTACGTATGCATGCGCTGTTGCTATGTGGAGGGAAGCTACAGTTGACACAAATAGGATCGTTTTTGCAGTACTTTGCAGTGTGTCCCAACAATTGGCACATTTTGCAACGCATGGGATTTGGGATGTATTCCCTTACTTGAGCCTTATGCCATGACACATTGATTGACTGAGGCAAGTTGTAAAGGTCGAAAGTTAGTAGGACAACACCACTATTTTCCGATTTATTATCACGTTTTTTAAATTTGTAAACGGACACTACGCCTTGCTGTTCTAAGTTCTTCACAATTTCTTCTTCTGAGACGTGGTTGAGGTATGGGGCGTATATAGTTCCTTTTACAAAATTCAAGTTATCGTGATACTTACACGTGATTTCGCAAAGTCCTGCCAACTGTTTGGCGGATATAAATTTTTGTGCTGCTGTTTTGTTTTCGACGAGAAGTAGAAGATTACCATCACGAAGCTCCGATACGCTGATGATATCTTTGCTAATGATGTGTAACGATCTTTCAACTGCGAAGCATGAAAAGTTAGTCAAGCGTTTATTCTCGTCTTTAGAGGAAACAACAATATATTTTGGGTCAGACTTTGTCGAAACCAGGTTAGGTAGATTTGGGAATTCGGATAGTTTTTTCCGCTTTTTGACTGATGGGGGACTAGGAGCTAATAAAGCAAACCTGTTGTCCCCAAGGTTAGAGGCCCTACGGGCCATTATAGCTGGGAATTCGCACCTGCAGCAAATTAAGAAAAAAAAAACCCTGCACGTGTAAGTGAAAAAAGACACGAGGTATTTGTTTGTTTGTTTTTGTATTTCACTGACGGGCTATGGAATAGCAGAAAAAGGGAAACACAGAAAAACAACCGTTCGCACCGAGAGCTAGTCGACGACTGATAAATATATTACAAATTCTCAATTAGGAAACAACCAACATCCACAAAATGATTACTTTGGACACTGGTGATAGGGTCGATACGAGTTATTTGTAATTCTGGACACTGACGACACTGGACACTGTTAACAACTGGAAAAGTTTAAGATGACCGGCGCTAGTGCCACTAGCTACGTAGGAAACCCACTTCTACGAAACTAATCAAAATCAAAATAATCTTACCTTTCGTACCCGTGAACTAGACGGCGGTGTTTCTGCCGCTGTGGAGCTTTCTTCGTCAATAACTACAAGCTCCTCGGGTATGCTTCCAATTGTTCTAAAACAAATATAATAAATACACTTTTAAAACAGTATTTTTTAGCTTACAAATAAATGTACATGTACTTACGTTCTGGTGCTTGTAACATTGTCCAGGAAAGACATCGCCTCCAAATACCTCCACTTACGCCGAGGAGTTTCAGCACCGCTTCCTGATGTGGACAGCTCCATTCTTTTGCAGCGTTTATAGCAGTCTCGCAGCCCCTTCCACCGCTTTTTGCACATTGCCTCTATAAATTAACTTAACAATTAAGATAAACAAATTATACTTAAATTTTTAGTACCTACCGTCTAAATGAACATTTGAAGCGACCTCCCTCCAGGCGAAGTCCTTCTTTCGCAGATTTTTATAATCTTCCAGGCCCAAATCGTATATTACTGGGCGCTGGCGCACTTCCTCAATTAAAATTTCATCAATTTCCATTGGTAAAACTTTAAAATGCTTAATAAAAAGAGCTTGTAAGAATTAGACGCGCGCGAAACAAAACAAATTGCAAAGCCAAATGACAATTTGCCCGAAGAAGAAGAAGACAAGCCTTTGTCGTCTGTCAAAATAGAAATAGATGTAATCTGGCTACAGCTACATTTTTGGCTAGTCGCAAGGTTGCCGTGTCGTCGCCAAAATAATTATCTACATAAGAATACGTGGAAAAATAATTTGACAGCTGTGGTTCGTAGCTCGTCGTTTTCAATGTGTTCCGCACTTTACACGCAACTTTAAAGGCGACATGGTCACTGTCTTCAGTTAGGTTACTCCTCCGACCAAATGGGTACTTGCTAGAGCCATCAAATATCGCCCTGGAATCGATTGACGTGTAAGAGTGGTCACATTGAAGATGCCAAATGGAGAACTAGTTCGACCGATTGTGAAACTGTACCGTTTACCAACGAAAGGAGATTTGTTCTGCGAAGAAGACTCATAAATTCCACATATGCACTATATATGCACCAAATTCAATATCTAGTATTCTTATATTTGGAGATTGTTTTTAGCTCAAAGAAGTTCTAGTTCGCTGCTACGGCCGCTTATTAACTTTTTCATTATTGATCTCCCGCTTTAAGACCCCGCCTAGTTTATTTTTCATAAAACCTATTGGACTCTTTAGTTAAGTAAATTACTAAATAAAAGAGAGGGAATTCCGAATTTTTTATTTGAGCTGGATTGACCGCTGAGTTTTGTTACAACCGAGTGCTCAAATAAATAAAGTCATACAGCGTAACCAACGATTTTTTATCCTGTTCCTGATTCTCTTCAGGAGATTCCCAATAATAATATCCTATTGTCTATTTAACCATTTTTTCCGCCGAAAATCCCAGAAAATGCAATAGGGGACCAATAAAAAATCTAAAGTATTAAAAAATTGTTAAAGAAACAATTGGGTATTGTTACTGGAAGGCTCATGAAAAGAACCAGAGTTTTCCGAACGAAAAATCTGTGGTCATAAGCAATAATCGCCTAAGTCGAAAATCGTGAATTCGAGAAAAAGCGCTTTAAAGATTTGGATTGTAATGTTAACCTTATGGGAAAACCAAAATATTTTCATTTATATCTTTTTAAATAGAACAGGTAACAAGATGGGAGTTTCACGTAGGCATGAAATAATAGTTGCAGAAAACGATAGCATATAAAACTCAATTCTTTCTTAGGCGGTTATTGCTTACGACCACCGAAATATCGATTTTCAAGAATTCTTTACCATTTCTACGAAAATTTGTTTTTTCCCCATATAAAATACATGGAAAACTTTGAGCGCTTTGAGCGATCCACAGTCCAAAAGTCAGATTTGCCAATTTAGGCAAAATTCCATTAAAACATAATATTCCTAAAGCTAAATAACCGATCTATTGAAAGGTAGCCATGAAAATTCCTCCGCTGCTTTCCCTTTGACATACGTCAACTTGAAAACAGTCAATGTTGTGATCGTTTTTTTTTTGTTCTCCACGCTTTCAGTTGTTCTACTTGTTTCTTCGGTAAGTGTGTTTTAGTGAAGACCTACATATGTATTTAAACTAAAAACCTTTTGAACATGGAAGAAGAAGGTCATTTCTATCATTTAGGACTAAATTTGAGTGAATTGCCTTTAATTTGGTCTTCTTTTAGAAAATTTAAAATCGGTCCATTTTGATATTTTTATTTTATTTTTTTAATTCTTTAATATTGGTATTTTTGTTTACTTGTCAAGGTTTGTCAATGTTTGGTTCCTTGAAATATATGTAACTACAGTTATCTTTGAGCAATTATAACAATAATATGCTCGCATCTGCTCCATTTTGATTTTCGAAGGACGAAACACGATGAGTCGTAAAATTGTAATGAGTCAAACCACGCCAACTATGTCAATGAATTTTCATTGATTTTCTGGAAAGTGAAGATAATTGTGGAAATCTGTAGATAATTATAGAACAAAAATACACTTTGGACTGTTTTTCGAAATTGCACTTCGTTTTTGTTTTTTTGGTATTGTAAGAATATTGCAATTTTTGAGAGAAAAATTCGTAAGTCGCGACCCATTTGATGAAATTTAATGAAATTTTTTTTGAGAGTTGCTGAAGCTTTTTACAATAGAAAGATTTGCAGAATAAAATTTGCAAAACAATTAATTCTTTAATAACAATAATTTAAACAATTGCAATTATTTATATATTCTAAGCGTCAACTGTTGTCTACAAGTGTGTGTAAAAGATTTTTGATTCGGCACAGCAACCCCAAATCGTTGTACAAATTCATAAACAGTACCCGAATTTTTTTACCAACTTGCCATATACCTAGGAAAGGAATTCAAAAAGCATTACTTGCGCTAAACATTCAATTTCACTTGCATAAAAAAATTACTGTACCTTGATTGACTTAAAGCACAGAATAAAGGGTATACAGAAGACGCATGTCGACTATCGAACCAATTTGAATTTATAGCACGAGCGGTGAGGCAAGCAAGGGTATCACAAGCGGCGCTGCCCCTGTTACTTTAGCAGTATTATCACTCGGCTGACGCTGTTAATTCCATCGTCGCTGTGACGACAAGATGCTAACTAACTTCGTTTTCCATCACGACCCGCGTTGCCGTTTTGATACAATTGTATAATTTTTAATACTGTTTTTTTTTTTTTAAATTGTAATATCTGATACTTTTTTGTTCCCAAACGCCCTATTTTGATACTTTCGGCTGGCAGAAATGAATTTTTGAAAACTATGAATAGTATTACCAGTCTAAAGGCAAATATTTTTTTCTTGTTATTTAAAGTCTCAAAATTTATATATGGGCGATTCCGCCGTCACGGGTTGGAAATTTGTACAGAAAAAATTTTCTTTCTTGTTTAAATTTAAGTATAAAGTATTGAACAATTCTGCATTTTGATAAAGCTACACCTAAATGACTATTATAAAGGGTGCAATTATTTATATATTCTAGGGCCGCGATTGCAGTGAAATTTTGGCACAATATACTCTAAACTCTTGTTTTTAAGTTCCAAAAAGAAAAAAATGGTCTTTCCAATTTTGACAGTCGCTATCGATTTTTTTCTCAAGTTGTAAATAAACATAAGTTGTAAATAAAGATTGATGTTTCAAGTTATACGTTAAATAATGCACGTACTTGTATAATTATTCATTAATTAACATAAAAATGCTATCACTCACACAAGCTTATATGGTAATAGCTATTTACTCAAGGCTTAAAGGTGAGAAAAAAATCGATAGCGACTGTCAAAATTGGAAAGACCAATTTTTTCTATTTGGAACTTAAAATTAAGAGTTTAGAGTATATTGTGCAAAAATTTCACTGCAATCGCGGGCCTAGAATATATAAATAATTGCAATTGTTTAAATTGTTGTTATTATAGAAGTAATTGTTTTGCAAATTTTATTCTGCAAATCTTTCTATTGTAAAGGGAATAGCTTCAGCAACTCTCCAAAAAAAATTCATCAAATTTCATCAAATGGGACGCGAGTTACAAATTTTTCTCTCAAAAATTTCAATATTCTTATAACACCAAAAAAAAAAA
The DNA here is from genome assembly GCF_001687245.7 of Rhagoletis zephyria. Classification (NCBI taxonomy): domain Eukaryota; kingdom Metazoa; phylum Arthropoda; class Insecta; order Diptera; family Tephritidae; genus Rhagoletis; species Rhagoletis zephyria. Next base: position 115,616 of record NW_016157788.1, on the reverse strand, counting down.
AAACAAAAACGAAGTGCAATTTCGAAAAACCGTCCAAGGTGTATTTTTGTTCTATAATTATCTACAGATTCCCACAATTGTCTTCACTTTCCAGAAATTCAATGAAAATTCATTGACACAGTTGGCGTGGTTTGACTCAATGTTGGATTTTATTTACAGAAATGTTCAATGTATAGTTATAAGGAGAGTCGCATTGTTAACAGGTATAAGTCTGACCTTAAATTTGGTAAACATTACGTAACGATTGAATACTATTTGTCAAAGATCTATGAAAAACCCGATCCATCGCTAGTTTTTTTCCTACTTTTTTCTTCATCTGTAAAAATAACTTTAAAATATAAGAAAACGATTGCCGAAAAGTGTATTCGAGAGTCAACAGCTTTCATCGAAGCTGGGTACCCAAATTAACTGATTTGCATACCTTTTCATTTTAAAGTCCTCGGGAGATCCTATGAAGGATTATGAAACTGGACAATAATACTCTCGAATCGGCTTCGGCGATAACGATTGTGTCCTTAGAACAATTTACCGCATTTTTTATACCCGAGCACACTTGTGCACAAGGGTATTATAACTTTGTTCGCATAACGGTTGTTTGTAACAGCCAAAACGAATCGAGATAGATATAGACAAATGTATACATAAGTAATCAGAATGAAAAGAGAAATCGAGAAAGCCATGTCTGTGAGATATGTCCACGAAATTTGGTATGCAAGTTTCCCTTTATCCAAGGTAGGGTGGGATTGAAAAGGGGTAACATCGGACAATAACCACGACCACCTCCCATATAACGGTATTTTCGAAATATGCAAAAACAGCGATGTTTCCGTAAATACTGGATCCAAATTGTTGAAAGTTGGTACGCGAAGTAGAATTTTGGCATAAAATAAGACAGTTGTGAAATTTTTTTAAAATGGGCGTGGCACCATAAAATGCTGTATCTTTCCCACTTGTTTGAAATCAGACCAGGCCCACCTCCCATATAACGGTAATTTACAGAAATACGAAAATGCGATAAATTAGTAACTATTTAAGGCTCATTCCATCTCAAATCACCCAGGCCGGCGGAAAGTGAATTTAAGTTTGCGATAAAACTCACAGGGCTTGTTCCTTGAACAATTTAAGGAGACACGTATTTTTTCTTTTTGCTCAGAAATGCGAATTTTTTGAATAATGAATTTTTTTCTTTTTGAGTACGAACGCTTCTTTTTTCCTCTCTTAATAGCAACTTTTGATGAAATCGTTTATAACTGCCGCAAAAAAGCAAGGATTTTAACGATTTTTTTTTTAAATTGCAGATATTGATCTACTGAATCGATCTAGTGAACTAAACATAAGTAATTGTTTATTAATAATTAATTATTGTTTATAAACAAAAAAACTTTTATTTTTTTCAAATTGATTTTTTTCAAATTGCCACATCTTTTTTTCTCTCAAACTTTTTTGTCTATTGGGGAATAGTATAAACTATTTTCAGTACGAGTAGCAATATGCTAAAATTCGTCATTTTCGAGTTATGATTTTTTTTCTGAAAATGCACTTATATGATGCTAGCAGATTTTCGTGCCAGTTGAGGGCACAAAAATTGTTGCCCATTATGACAAAATTTCCTTGCTGGAAATTTTTTGAGGTTGCCCGATCAGAGCCAAAAGTTTTTCCCAATTGGGCTCTAATATTGGCCCAATTGGGCCCAATTAGCGATTTGCCCAATCTACCGAAGATTTCCCCAACCAGTTGTCACAATTTGCTCAAAGTGAACATGCATACGCAATTAAACCGTTTTTATCGATAAAATCACACATACACACATCAAAATTCCCTACGAAAAAAAATATTTTTTAATTTTTTTCTTGAAAAATTTTCCACATACAAATTTTTTGATAAAAAAAATTAGTTTTTGAAAATATACCATTTCAAAAAAAATTGGAAAAAATCACAATGGTAGCTCTGAGTAATGCGCAATATTTAAGTATAATGTTATGGGGTGCACTCTACAATAATTTGAGTTATGAATTTTTTTTTTACACCGAAGTTGAGTAAAATTAGTACATTACCAATTTAAAAATTTTTAAAACTTTTTTAGAATTTTTTCGAATATGCAGCTTTATGGCCCATTAAATTTTAGTATAATAAAGTGGAAGTTTTTAAAATCGTTAAAATCCTTGCTTTTTTGCGGCAGTTATAAACGATTTCATCAAAAGTTGCTATTAAGAGAGGAAAAAAGAAGCGTTCGTACTCAAAAAGAAAAAAATTCATTATTCGAAAAATTCGCATTTCTGAGCAAAAAGAAAAAATACGTGTCTCCTTAAATTGTTCAAGGAACAATCCCTGTGAGTTTTATCGCAAACTTAAATTCACTTTCCGCCGGCCTGGGTGATTTGAAATGGAATGAGCCTTAAGCTAATTTACTCAAAATCGATACATACAATGACCTCTCAGCAGAAAATATTATTTAGGGAAATTTTTGGGAAAATGGGCGTGGTACCGCCCACTTACGCCTACATATCGACGTTTAAAGCACAAAACCGCGTATCAACAAAATGCAAAACCGCGCAACAAGATAATTCAAAACCGCGTATGTGAGGTTGCATAAATTATTTTCTAGACAGTAAAAATACTCATTTTTAAAAATGGTTCTCTTTTTTATAAAGCAATCGCATTTCTGGCTAGTATATTTCGGGACGAATGGGTAAGGATTGAGCCAAGAGATTGTGTGAGCAAATCCAATTTTTGACAATAAATGTCAGTTTCGCAGTTTTGCAGAGTGACGATACGCGGTTTTGTATTGGGTCAAGTTTTCTCAAGTGGGCCGCCCAAAGTTGACTTTCCGATTTTTCATATTTCATTGACCGATTTTGAAAGTTAACATGGTGTGCAATATTGACACCAAAGATTTTGCCCTTATTTTATTTTTTTGACGAGTTATTTACAAACAAATTTGTATGCAGGCTATCACAAGTATTTCAGCAACCATTCATTCGAATCTTGTGATTTTTTGACAGCAATTAGAGAACTTATTGGGCATCAAAATAAAGTGATGTTTGTAAAATTTCGATTCTTATTTTATAAAAAATTTGATTTTTTTAATCAATTCAATTTTTGGGTAATGTTTAGCTATTTGTACAACGATTTAGGGGTGGGGGAGGAGGGGAAGGTGGCGTGGCCCCCCAAACAGAATAAGAGTAATCAGTGTACGTATATTTCGGAAATTTGCAACAAATAACATATTTCCAACCGACATTATTGTTAAATTAGTGCACAGAGTTAGTAAATTAAATTTTTGTAAAAAAGCGTGAACTGTTGCCTACAAGTGTGTGTAAAAGATTTTTGATTCGGCACAGCAACCCCAAATCGTACAAATTCATAAACTGTACCCGAATTTTTTTTACCAACTTTCCATATACCTAGGAAAAGAATTCAAAAAGCATTACTAGCGCTAAACATTCAATTTCACTTGCATAAAAAATTTACTGTACCTTGATAGACTTAAAGCACAGAATAAAGGGTATACAGAAGACGCATGTCGACTATCGAACCAATTTGAATTTAAAGCACGAGCGGTGAGGCAAGCAAGGGTATCACAAGAGGCGCTGCCCCTGTTACTTTAGCAGTATTTTCACTCGGCTGACGCTGTCAATTCCATCGTCGCTGTGACGACAAGATGCTAACTAACTTCGTTTTCCATCACGATCTGCGTTGCCGTTTTGATACAATTGTATAATTTTTAATACTGTTTTTTTTCTAAATTGTAATATCTGATACTTTTTTGTTCCCAAACGCCCTATTTTGATACTTTCGGCTGGCAGAAATGAATTTTTGAAAACTATGAATAGTATTACCAGTCTAAAGGCAAATATTTTTTTCTTGTTATTTAAAGTCTCAAAATTTATATATAGGCGATTCCGCCGTCACGGGTTGGAAATTTGTACAGAAAAAATTTTCTTTCTTGTTTAAATTTAAGTATAAAGTATTGAACAATTCTGCATTTTGATAAAGCTACACCTAAATGACTATTATAAAGGGTGAACACACCAAAACTGCGACACTTTGGGAAGCTTATAACTTACCCAAAACGAATTCAATATTTTGAAATTCAAATACCATAAGCTGACCACATGACCTTAGTTGGACGTAAAAGAAATTTCATTTGAATTTGATTCCTAGTTGAGTTAAAAATGGCAACCGAGTTAGAAACGAGACAAACCATTTTGCACGAGTTTATAAATGATCCGGCCTTAAGTACACGTAAATTGCTAAAAAATTAAAGATTGCACTATTCTACAGTTTGCAGGGTTTTAATCGGTACAAATAAGGCCTGGCAGTTACGAGAAAACCAGGGAGCGGGGGTTAGCATGGTCAAAGTGATAAAAAGAGTGCTCGGAAGGTCCTCATTGCGTTTTCGCGAAATCCGAAGATTTTGTCGCGTTATGTTGCAAAATCCGTACGCAGATCGCAGTTTTTCGTACAAAAGGTAAAGCGGAAAGCTTCATTGAGATGTTCTACAGCTCAAACAGCGCCAGACCGAGGCGCAAAGTAGAATGTTACAGCGAAATCCCGCATTCGGAAGTTGTATGAATTCTAAATTAAAAAATACAACTGCATTGTTATGGACTACGAAACCTACTGCTATAAAAATTCAAAATATATTGCAGGTCAAGATTTTTATACTGGTGCAAGTCGTCAAGATGCCCCTGAAAGTTGTAAGCTGGAAATGAAGTCCAAATTTCGAAAAAACCACATGGTTTGGCAAGCTATTTGATCCTGTGGCCGTAAGAGCAGCCCTCTTTTCCCATCCGGGACAATGAATGATCAAGTTTATCGGGATGAGTGCCTCAAAAGGCGTCTTATGTCATGTATCAACAGATAAGGAGTAGGCCACTGTTCTAGGCGGACGTGGGAACCTGCCACTATGCCAAGGACACATTGCCGTGGTATAATGCAAAATAACATCAATTTTGTACCTCACGACTGCAATCCACCAAATAGCCCAGAGATACGTCCTATTGGGGAATATTGGTCAATTGTCAAAAGAATCTTGAAGAAAACAGGTGAAACAGTGAAAAATATTGAAGAGTGCAAAACAAAGTAGTTGTGCGCATCGCGTAAAGTCGATGATGCAGTCGTGCAGAACATGATGGCGCGTGTGCGATGAAAATACCGATCACTTGCATATGGAACAAATAATAACTAATATTTAAACATTTTAATAACATCTAAACTTCTAATACAAAATAAAATAATTTCAAAGCCTGCTAGTTTGTTTCTGGTAGTAATTTCTAAGTGTCGCATTTTGGTGTGTTCGCCCTTCCAGCTTACTTTTTATGGAAAAAAGTGATTTATTTCTTCTGTCACGGGTGGGACAAATAAAAGAGCCTGCTTTTTGGAGCAGATATATTTTACGGAAACTCTGCGAATTTATTTCACTTTTCTGTATGAACTTTGAATAACTCAGTGAGAGGGGAGACCAGTATGTTTGCATGTATGTATTTAAAAAAAATATTTATTGGACCAAAAAGTAGTGGGTAGGCACTGTGGCCAATGGTAATCAACTATTACCACCTCCGCATGGTTGTAAACCATGCAGAGTCCGCAGAAGACTCCGGAAGCAGTGTCCGGAGGATGCATCAGACTAGGCCGAGCATCCTTTGAACTGCCATCAAATTAAAACTTAAGAAAGTTTTATTACATGGCAGTTGAGAAGTGCATGTACATAAATTTCATTAATTTAATGAAGGAAATTTTTGCACATGCAGCAGTACATAGCATGCATTTAGGCGCCTGGTGTTAGCAGTCGCGTCTAAACATACCGGCCCCCCCTAGACGATTTGGTCGTCTAGTAGATGTAAAATAAGCCGCAAATATCCGGCTCGAAGGACCATGAAAACGCCTTGGGGCAATGTCGCTCGTAGTTGCACCAAGGGTTTAATTTTGAAATGAAATAATCAAAGGCAAACACCACGGATTAATTCAAATCTATAAATTTGCCTTGTATCTATGTATGTATGTGTACGAATGCTAATCTTTTACACTTACAGGTATTATATGTATGTATGTGTACGAATGCTAATCTTTTACACTTACAGGTATTATATGTAGATTGCTCGCCACCCAACTCAGGAAGATATAGTTAATATTTTACACGATGAAATTATAAACAGTGCTAATAATTTGAGTTTATTAGAAAATTCTGTGTCACACGCGGAAAGTGGTTTTGTGAATGTGAAATTTCTGTTTTACAAGTGAATTTAATGTGTATGAACACAAAAGTGCACGCCGAAGTGAGGTTAGGATCACAAAGAACCGCGTGAAGTGTTGTTAGTGTTTGTGACTAAGCAAATTGGAACTACTTGCAGCACCAATATTAAAGAATTATGGACGCAGATACAATGCGTTAGTAAATTGAATTTTTGGTAATGTGGAACTAATTTAGTCAACTTGTTTCTTATTAAAATTGTGCTGCAATTTAACTTGACTCGAAAAATAGCACTAACAAAATTAAAGCGGGGTTTTTTTTTTTTTTTTTCTCTAAAAATGGAGGCGCGCACTAATAGTTGCCGGTATATTGTGCCCAAATCTGATGGTGGATTGTTGCACGCAAAAAATTATGGTAATCGATGGGCACAGAACGCACTAAATCACAAAACCACTCGCGGTTAATTTAAACGATTGTGATAGATATTTTCATGAGCTACTGCTAATATATGTAACTATATTTATGTGCACTAAATGTCAGCCACGTACCTTTTATAAAAATGTGTGTTTCGGATGCTTATTTGAGATGCTCCGTGTGCTGATGATCTCGCCGTGGCTGATTGTAAAATCGCAAGAAAAATATTTATGTGCTCCTTGTGTTTGGGAATTTCACCAGGTCCTCCTTGTGATGGTGCTTTAATTAATGCTCCTTGTGTTGTGGACTGTAATGTTTGTTGTGTTAATTAACGGCCGCTTGATCTCTTTGCTCGGCGGAGATGGACCATGAATAACTCAGTGAGAGGGGAGACCAATATGTTTGCATGTATGTATTTAAAAAAAATATTTATTATACCAAAAAGTAGTGGGTAGGCACTGTGGCCAATAGTAATCAACTATTACCACCTCCGCATGGTTGTAAACCATGCAGAGTCCGCAGAAGACTCCGGAAGCAGTGTCCGGAGGATGCAGCAGACTAGGCCGAGCATCCTTTGAACTGCAATCAAATTAAAACTTAAGAAAGTTTTATTACATGGCAGTTGAGAAGTGCATGTACATAAATTTCATTAATTTAATGAAGGAAATTTTTGCACATGCAGCAGTACATAGCATGCATTTAGGCGCCTGGTGTTAGCAGTCGCGTCTAAACAAACTTGATGTCTTATAATAAAACAAAGAACCAGGATAAAAATGAACGCGATTTCCTAGCGTCTTGAAATTTTCACTTTTACCTACATAAATTTAATGGACTACAAAACTGCATACCTAGAAATTCTGAACAGAATGTTTAAAATTTTTGGGTGTAATTGTTAAAGTTTGTTGAATTTTTACAATTTTTCTAAGAAGTTTGAAATGTGGATTCATGTGGTTCTGGTTAGGTAATGTGCTAATGTGACTTTTATAAAAAAAAACTATAACCATTAGATTAACAAAATAAAAAAACATAACTGCTCAAAATGTAACTTAACTTAATCAGCTGAACACAAGGGTATATAGATAATGGACGAGTCCGCGCATCCCCCTCGCGGAAATAACGCCCATGGGCTTTATTTACTAAAAAAAAAGAAATTAAGCCCGCGGGCTTTATTGCCTTTTACCGGTGGGCATTATTTCCCTTTCGATATGGCAATAACGCCCGCGGGCTTCATTTCCTAAAAAATTAAATAAAGCCTTTATTGTGGCTCTTGTCTCCATTTTAGAATATGTACATCCAAAACCCCCTGTTCTAAATAAAAACTAAATAATATGATAACATTGAACTAAATATTTGTTTCCTTTATTATACGAACAAATAGAAATTAACAAATTTCAATGCATATATTTAATACATATGCTAAAAATGAAATAATTCAAATTTTCAACAAAAAAAGGAACATGAATAAGTAAAAAGTTAAATAAATAATTTCGTCGATTGTCGAATAATTTGACTGCAAATTGGACACAAAATGCTTGTATTACCATTTAGATTAGTACGCCTACTTATAAACCAACGACCACAGATCACGTAATCCGCCATCGTTGTATTTGTAATCGATTTTCAGAAAAAAGTTTTCGTAGCGTTTTTGATGTTTTTTGGTTCTGTTTACATCGTCTTCTACCTCTTCGTAGTGATATTTGAGCGATTTTATGTGTTTTCTGCAGCGATTTTAGTTATAAATTTTGATTAATTTATGATATAATCAGCCTCATTGCGAGAGTCGTGCCGAATGCAAGTCGTTTTTCGAGAGTCGAATCGTATCGAAAATTTAGCGCCATTGCCTAAAATTTCCACTCGACTATTGTATTAAAACGGAAAAACTTGGCAGCACTGCATAGTTTTCGATAATTTTCGTCGTTTACTTATTTCAGCACGACAGTAGACAATGCTAATGTTGTCGAGTCGTACAATTCAGCCTAATTTACGACTTACGCAATGCGGCTGAATATGAAGTGCTTTGTGATTGGAACAAGTTTGTTTGTTTGACTTGCCCAGAGGCGTACATTTGCGTGAAAAGTGGGTGGACATTTGTGGTCAGAACGTTGGCATTGAAAAAACGACCGGTACCGATAATATGCGATTGTAAAACACTCTCAATCATTAAAACCATATTTTATGAACTTTTTTTTGCTAATTGTCATCATGTTTCACTTTTTATAATCTATAATAAATACCAATATAATGGCACTCAATCATCGCGCCTTTTTCGTTTTCTTTGTTTGTTTTCATTCTTAGGCAGATGTCAAAAACGCTCAGAAATTTACTTTTTTCATTCTTTTCCGATTGCGTGATCTTGTTAGTTGGTTCATGCGCCTACTGTGGGCTGCAAAGCAATCTGTACAAAGTTTAAAATGATTGGCCGGGTTTCTCCTCCGATTGGCGAGCAGTGTGTGCCTTCATATCACACAAACCACTCGACCACGGCTGATTTATGTTATTCTGCCCTTTACTCATTTTTGTTGCTTGCGAAAATTTCAAGTCGTCTTCTCGGTGAAAACAACCCGTGCGTCATCCACATCACTACAGTATTTCTGCGGCGTGGGTACACAAACAACCCCAACTCCTCATCTTACATTCGTATAGAGCATTTAAATAATGTAAGTATATAAACAAATAAATTTTCCGACGTAACCAGAGTGTCCAGATTGTTAAAAAAAAGCGCAATTTCTGAAAAAAAATATCGCCAAAAATCGCAAATTTTTTTTAAATAAAATTCATGAAATCGATTTAACAAATCTTTTATTTGAAAAATGAGATCTTGTTATAATATAGTTTTTAAAACCAAAAACGAATATAATACATTTAACCCTTAATTAGGCGCATGGGGTCAAGGTCATTTCAAGTTGAAAAAAAATGTCTTGGAGTGCTTGGAGCGTGCTCGCGCTCTGTCTAGCTTCCTAACTCCCCGCGGGGTACGTAAATAAGTCACGGCCAGAACATCGGCGAGTACACATTTGTCGCTACTCTTTTAAGCCCTGACCCCATGCGACCACTTATGTAATATTTTTTAGTTTTTATTTTTGTATCTATGTTTGAAGTCAAAGTTATGCTTTTCTTTCTTAAAGTTAACAAAATACATTTCGTTTTATTTATTTAGTTACGGTTAGAACATCGTCGTGTACACATGTGTCGCTACTCGCTTGAGTGCTGACCCCATGCGCCTACTAACGTAACATTTTTTCGCGGAAGTAAGTTTTAAATTTTTTTTTTAAGTTTGAAGTCGAAATTATGTTTTTCTTTTTTAAGTTAACGATAATAGAGTACTTTAATATTTTTGTTAATACACACTTCCTTTTTTTATTTTGAAAACTCTTTTTTCAACACTTTTGTTGGGGTCACTGTGGACCCCATGCGACTAATTGTGTGATTTTCTTTATGCGCCTAATTAAGGGTTAATAATAAATAACTTTGGTGTAGTGGTAAGCAGTGCGTGCTTCCACTCCGCAACGCCTGGGTTCAAAGCCTGGTCAAAGCAACATCGCAAAAATATAGAAAAACGGGTTTTTCTTAACAGCGGTCGTCCTTCGGCAGGCAATGGCAAACCTCCGAGTGTATTTCTGCCATGAAAAACAGCTTCTCATAAAAATACAATCGCCGTTCGGAGTCGGCGTAAAACTGTAGGTCACTCCGCTTTGTGTGACAACATCAAGGCGCACGCCACGAATCGGAGGAGAAGCTCGGCCAAACACTAACATATGTGTAAGCGACAATCTATTATTATCATTATTATTATTATTATTATTAATAAATAACACAAATCACTTATATAATAGTGATGTACAAAAAATTTTCTTTAAAAATACGCATACTTTTTAAAAATATTTGTTTCAACACATTTTGCAATAGGACTGCGCAATTATTAAATTTATTATAACTCATATTTATTGATTAATCGCACAATCCGCTTTTAAGAGTTCGGCACTAAAAATTAAATAACAACCTATAATAAGGCGAGATCAGCTATTTCCACAATTTCTTCAAAATCACCTATAGTGTCTGAATCATTTACATTTCTGTTGTTGTCATATATTGAGCTACTCAACCTTGATAACATACTTTTTGATATTGGAAACGTTTTGCAGCAGAAACTATTATCCTTCATATAACACTTTATTCGAACTATTGAATTAAGGCTTTCCAACATCATCCTATTTCGAATCTTAGTTTTTGTTGTGCATTGTCAACAAAGCATGTGAGTGCGGCAAGGATAATAAAATGAATTTTTTTATATTTCCAAACATTTTATTGCCTGTTGCGGTTTTTACGCCGTAAGCAATTATCCAAAATTCTGCAGAGTCGGATGGAATGGTTCTGAGAAAAGTTATTCCGTGGGAAACTTAAAAGATTAAAATATTCAGTTTCCGCTGCTGTTCTTTCCTTCAAAGTTAAATAGTGATTCACGAACTTTTCTAGTGACAAAATCAAAGCTTTTTTAAAAGTATTTAATTGACTAGGTAATCGTTTCAAAAGTTCTTCGATTAGGGTGATCAAAATTTGTTGACAGTCTTTTAATATGATTGTTAAGTCAAGTTTATCACGCAGTTCCTTAGCCTCTTCTGTAAAATTATCGGGGAAAACTAAGTTTTGTATATTTTTATAATTCGGAAAAGTTTATTTGAAGGGGAAAAGTCGCCAATGGCGATTTCCTAAATTTTTACGCGCAAATATCCAAAAAAAATCGCCAAATTGGCGCGAAATCGCCAAATCTGGACACTCTTGGCATAATGGCGAGGGGGGCAGGGAGAGGGAAGCGAGCCTGTTGGCGCTCAACCGCGGCTGTCAGCTTTATTTCTCTTTTTTTTTGGGAAATAAAGCCCATGGGCGCTATTTCCGCGGGCCTTATTGCACTCCACCCCCTCCTCCCCTGCGTCCACCTCAACAAATAAATAAAGCTTATCAGCCCTGTAAACCTGCCTCTGACCACTGTCCCACACATAGCTGTCACGGGTGGGACATGCTTCTCTGTTGAATTATTCTTATCTAACTACGTGGAAAGGACAATGCAATTGTGGTCAATATTTGCAATGAATTTCTAAAACTATGTAACAAACACGAAACATAACCTCAACTTCTGTAATTAAATATAACAACTTTTACCTTTTTTTGTCACGGGTGGGACAAGACCAATACTGCTTAATAATAACTCATAATATAGATAGAGCAGTTACACAATTTAATATATAACACAGTTTTATTGAAAGCAGATGAGTTCTACTGTATATTTTTCTTACCAAACACTTGAATTATGAATCGCAAATTATTTTACAGTGCATTCAACACAACCTACTTTAAAATCAATACAAAAATTTACTTCGAACTTATATTCAAAACTTAAAAAAGGCAATAAAAATGCACACGTTTGATAGTTTTATAAAGAAAATAATTTTTGCACTGAGGTTCACTTTCCCATGGAACCTCCCATATTTTTATTTTTTTTTTTAACTATATTTGCATTTATTTGTTGGATCTGCTTATTATACATCTATTAAGCCTAACAACAAGTTTAAAAATCTTACGTCTAATTTACAGTAATATAGCTCAAACCCTGGGGTTGAGCCCTGTTGGTTTAACGTCGCTCAACGAAAGGCTAGATCTCTTCTTCGCAGGCGTGTTATATTTGTTTTGTTGCACAGGCCACTTGCCAGTGGATTTGGGTGGATACGCAGTTTTATTTAATATTTTTCTCTGCTGCTGTCGATTACAGATTTAACCATCGGTATACCAAGGTCCCTATGTATATTTTCATTGCGGACATACCACGGTGCGCCGGTTAAGGCCCTTAGCGTTTTAGATTGGAATCTTTGGATCCTGTCAATGTTGGTTGCACAGGTCGTGCCCCACAGTTGAATACCATACATGCATATATTTAGGCTTAATGACTGTATTATATATAAGTAGTTTATAATCTAGTTTTTTTTGATTTACTGGATATAAGCTACTTGACGCCAGCTGACTTTAGCTTCATTTGTGTAATCTTGGTATGTGTTTGCGCCAAGTTAGTCTCATATCCAAGTGTATTCCTAGATATATCACCTCATTGGCTTGTGGAATATGGACATTATTTAATTTGATTGCGGGCATACTTGCGGTCTGAGTGAAAATGTTGTGTATTTACACTTCTGTTCGTTGACTTTTATGCGCCAGTTTTCCAGCCATTCTTCTATGCGTAGTAAATGTTCCTCTGGTACTCTTGAAGCTCTGTTGGGACATTTATTACGACTTACTAAGGCGGTATCATCAGCGAAGGTGGATGTGAGTATATCCTTGCTAGTTGGAATATCTGAAGTGTAGATGATATACAGCATAGGCCCGAGTACACTACCTTGGGGAACGCCAGCCGTTATCGACATGTCTTTTGAAGTGAAATTAGATACTTTTACAGCAAATTTTCTGTTAGTTGTGTATGAAAGGCCAAAGGCCAAACGGCGAGTGGACTTCATCTCGGGATGATATGCTAGAGATTCTTGTAGATACACACTTTCCTGGCTGATCCGCGGCGGAGAGTAACTCGGCCCCTACGGTGGGACCATTTCCGGCGGGGTAAGCCATCATAACCCACAGGAATGTGGATAGGGCCATAAAATCTTTTAAACCCTTCAATCCCCTGGGCTGGATCTATAGGGCTTGTCTCAACCTAGGACATATACCAAAAGCATGGACATTGGCGAAGGTCGTCTTCATAACGAAGAGAGGTAGAGCCTCTCATGTGAAGCCCAACAATTTTCGACTAATCAGCCTTTCTTCTTCCTTCCTAAAGATCCTGGAAAGGATACTGGACACATTCATTCGGCAAAAGATGGATCCTAAGAAGCTATCTGACTGCCAACACGCCTACTCGAAAGGCAGATCTGTGGAAACCGCTCTCCACAAAATAGTTTACAATATTGAAAAATCCTTGACATACAAGAAGCTAACTTTAGGTATCTTTCTAGATAAAAAAGGGGCCTTTAATAATGTGCTCCCAGAGGCGATCACATCATCTATGCTCCGGATCGGACTTGATCGATCACTGATAGACTTTGTCAGTCTTCTCCTTAATCGGATAACTATCTATTCGGAGATGGGTGGAGCTCACATCAAAAGATATGCGACTAGGGGCACTCCTCAAGGAGGAGTACTCTCACCACTCCTCTGGAATCTTACGGTAAACACCCTACTCATGCGCTTACAGGGCTCGGGCTGCAACGCTATTGCGTATGCCGATGATCTTGCCCTAACTGCAACAGGTAAACACCCACAAATCCTGGGAGAACTGTTGCAGAACGCCTTGAGTATCGCGGAAACCTGGTCTAGAGAATGCGGACTGAACGCCAACCCGGCTAAAACGGTCACGGTTCCCTTCACACGGAAAACAAAAATCCCCCCATTTCAACTTCCGACCTTAAATGGCGTAGAGCTGTCGCTCTCTGACGAAGTGAAATACTTGGGCGTCATCTTGGACAGGAAACTTACCTGGCAACGCAACGAAGAAGAGCGGGTCAAAAAGGCCATTACCGGCGTCTACTCCTGCAAAACGGCTATAGGCAAGAAATTGGGTCTCAAGCCGCACATAGTTCACTGGATTTATACACTAGTGGTACGTCCTATATTATTCTACGGAGTCACAGTCTGGTGGACATCACTGGATAAATCGCTCACAAATTCTAAGCTTACCAAGGTTCAAAGGGCGGCTGCATGCTAATCACAGGTGCACTGCCATCCACACCCACCAAAGCTATGGAAACACTTCTAAACTTTCTGCCCGTAGACCTTTTTGGGAAGCTACAGGCGAGCTACAATGCAGTAAGATTAAATACACTGTCAAAATGGAAAAACACTAAATTCGGTCAAACCAACATCCTGACCAACTACCCCGACACATTCAGGTCCCCAGATTATACAAAACCACCGATGGTGCTCGAGAATAAGTTCTCCACACGTATCTCTTCGAGGAAGAACTGGGAGGACGACTCGGTCTGGGGACTCCAAAGTAACTCAACAGCCATATGCACGGATGGCTCTAAACTAAATCTAAGAGTAGGGAGTGGGATACACTCAAAGGACCTCTCATTAGATCTCTGCTTTAGGCTACCAGACCACTGCAGTGTCTTCCAAGCGGAACTCGCGGCCATAAAGGAGGCTGCACTCTGTCTCATCGATTTTTCTCTTAATCTACCTTCACTAACCATATACTCCGATAGCCAAGCAGCTATTAAGTCGCTGCTTTAGAATGTAGGAAAGTCCTTAACGATCTAGCTTCAAAATCTACTACTTACATCGTGTGGGTGCCGGGTCACAGGGACTTTCAGGGTAACTGTGCGGCGGACAAGCTTGCGCGGAAAGGAACCTCCCTGTCGGGCGTCAACTCCTCCCATGCAGCGGGCATACCCCTATCTACCTGTAAGACACGGCTCTGGACATACTACGTGGAGAGGGCAAACAAAAGATGGTCGGAAGAACCCACGTGTGGGACGACTCGACAAATCTGGCCCAACTACGACAAGAAAAGATCCGACGCACTCATTCGGCTAGAACGGCCTGTACTAAGGCTGGTGACCGGTATAATTACGGGCCACTGCTTAATGGGAAGGCATGCTAGCAGAATGAGTTTTCCGGCTAATGATTTCTGCCGTGGTTGCCGCGACGAGGACGAAATCGAGAGTGTGGAACACTATCTCTGTCATTGCCCCGCCCTCATGTGGGCGAGAAGACGCTCATTTCACACCACCGTTTTGATTGTCTTGCGGATCTGAGTGAAGCAGGCATTTACGAATTCTCGCGCTTTTTAAACCTAACCAACTGGTTCCACTTCTAGGCGAATGGACGGGTTCGAATTCGAGCTCTCAATTGGTATCACAACGGACCCACTGGGTCTAAGTGTGCCTCTCTCCTATGTTGGATGAAGGCAGCCGCTTCAACCTAACCTAACCTATGTATGATTCAAATATTTTGTGGAATTCCGGCGGCACAAATTTTTAATTTTATATATAAGACCGTCGTGCCACAATTTGTCGAATGCTTGTGCCACATCGAGAAAAATTGCAGAGCAGTACTCTCTGAGCTCAAATGCCCTTCTGATTTCATTGGTAATTCGATTAACTTGTTCAGTTGTACCATGTTTTTCTCGGAAGCCAAATTGGTGTGCTGGTATTAAATTGCGTTCATGGAGAAAGGGAGATATCTTTGATAGTAGTACTTTTTCGAATACTTTGGAAAGACAGGGCAGTAAGCTTATTGGTCTGTATGAGGACGGCTGTGTTGCGTCTTTTCCAGGTTTGGCTATCATGATTATCTTCGACCTTTTCCATGATTTCGGAAAGTAACCGAATTTGAGGATAGCGTTGAAAAGGTAAGAAAGAATTGCTAGTGCAACATTCAGTAGTTATATTAGCATTTTCGGAGTTACAAAATCAGCACCCGGCGATTTCTTTGGATTAAGCCGATTTACTATAGCTTTTACTTCTAAAGAGTTCGTCTTGCTAGGTGTGTATAGCTCCTTTGTATTTTTGGTTAGCCGTGGCAGCCTGAAGTTGTTCGTTGGACAGTTTGGCTGAAACACATTCTTTAAATGGTGTGAAAAACACTTGGCTCTCTCCTGCTCACTACGAGCCCAGGTTCCACTTTGGTTCCTAATTGGCATTTCCGTAGCCACTGGTGATTTGAAGTATTTTAGCGATTTCCATAGAGACTATCTTTCAGCAGAATTCGGGGAAAGCTTCTTAATGTACCTTTGCAAGTTGCGATCCTCTGCGCGTTTGAGTGCTTGTTTCAGTTTACTACTGGCAGCTTTATACAGTAGCTGTGAGGTTGGTGAGCGATGGCTCTGCCACTGTCTTCTTAGGCGCCGCTTTTCTGCCACAAGTTTTTCTATTTCGGTATTTGTAACTGATGTATAAGTAGGTGATACTTGGACTTGATTTGGTGTTGCCAGGCCAGCGGCTGAAGTAAAGGTTTCTTTAAAATGTTCAACAAGGGAGTCTATATCTCCCTCGCAGTTAAGTGCAGCGTTTAATTTAAAGTGACTACTGATGTACTTTTTATATTTAAGCCAGTTGGTGTTATTTGAAGTTAGACGAGGCTCAATGTCGATGTTTTGGGTCTGTTCATATAGTTTTATTAATATGGGGGAGTGATCGGATGATAGTTCAGGTAGTGTTTCTGCTGTTATGTTATTTCTGTATATGTTTCTTGTAATTGCGAAATCTATTAGGTCTGGTATCTTCTTTATATCGGTAGGCCAGTAAGTAGGTTTACCAGGAGATGTGACCTCTAGTCTATTGTGCCTGTTTATAATGGTATTGTATAACTGCCGCACTTTTGGGTTAATAAGGCGTGATCCCCAGTACGTATGCTTTGCGTTGAAGTCGCCTCCTGCCAGGAATCTATTACCCAGGCTATCAAAGAAATCTTTAAAGTCATTTTCAGAAATTAAAAATCGCGGTGGGCAATAAATAGCCGATAGATTCAAGTCTCGGTCGCGGTTTCGTAAGCATATGGTAGTTGCTTGCAGACAGGCTGTTGCTTTTGAGTCTACAATATTGTGCTTTAGCCGATTTCTAATCAGCACCGCTGTGCCTCCATGAGCTTTACCATCTGGGTGATTTGTGGCATAGAATTTGTATCCAGGTATGGAGAAATTATATTTATTTGTTAAATGTGTCTCGGACAGTAGCATAACATCCATGTTATATTCAATGAGAAATTGACTGAGTTCTAATATACGCTGGTTTATTTCGTTAGCATTCCATAGGCAAATTTTCAATTCACTCATTTCTTATTCACTAAAATTTGCAACAATCCGTTTTGAGCCTTTATGAGGTCTTGAATCATATTTTGCATAGTAGACATGAATTGAGTCATACAATGGGTAAGATTCAATATCATTCCTTCTATGCCACAAGTAGGGGGGTTCGGCTGTATTTGCTCAGTATAATTCCTTTGAATATTTGCAAATGTTTCTTGATTGTAGTTTGATTTCGCCGTGCTTGGCTGCGTTTGTAGTTTTAATGCGTCGGCAAAAGAAACGTTGGGAACTCGCTGCGCGTTGGCAAAAAAGGCTCTTGGTGTAGTGGTTGATGGCGTGAGGTGTTGGTATGTATAAGAGCTAGTTGGAGTGGTGGAAGAGCGTACGGCTGAGTTGCGCTGATTCATGCGAGACTTTAAATCTTTGTATACAGGGCATCCTCTATAATTGGCGGTGTGGTTACCTCTGCAATTACTGCATTTCTTTACAGCCACATCAGCTTTGATAGCCTTGCAAGAAGCGGAAGCGTGAAGGTCGCCACAGGAAACACACACTTGACGCAAGGTACAGTATGTTCTGGTATGCCCAAATTCTTGACAATTTGTGCACTGTACGGGACCGTTTCGCTTGTGCGGCTCCTCCACTGTTATTCTTCGGTGTAGAAGGTAGGTAGGTTGTAGATTGGGTGCACTGCGTTTTTGACGTAGAATACGTCTTACCTTACGATATGGAGGCTATGCTGAAATGTTGTAGTTGTAAATTTTAGAGCTTCACGAAAACGCTTAATGCACGAGAAATAATGAAGCGATTTCAAAGAAAATTGTGGCGTTTCAAAGATAAAATTCCAAACTTATCGACAGATTCATTTTAGTATGTAACCAATTCGGCTTCCGTCGAAAAAACAACGGTAAACATTGCCTTATTTTGGTCTCAATTTTGAGCCTTTAAAGTGCTCTAGCAACTTATGGTTGCCAGATATAACTTTCATTTTCTGGATATAGGTTCTTTAAAGTAGTAGAAATATTATTGTGTACAAATTTTATATAAATTCAACAAACATTGAGCATTTTAAGGCAAAAAATTGTTGAAAAAATTTGCAAATTTTTTTCATTACCAAATGAATGATTTTGTTTTTGTTTTCTTTAGACAAAAATTCAAGAGTTTTCCTTTCGTTTGGTATATGGGAAGTATTGGTTGATATCTTCTAAGTATGTTTATTTGTTTCAAATATATGGACATAAATGATTTCCCATATAAAATCACTTCGTCACCGTTTTGCAAACACGTGCATGCATTGGAAGTGTGGTAAGGAGACAAAAAGTATGTATGTGTGCGTAAGTACATATTTCGGCTTTAGATAAACAAATGGAGCAATATTTATAACCTAATCACAGCATATGTACATATGTAAATACATACATCCGTACATATGTTGATTGCTGTTAATGTGGACCTGTTTCTATTTTTTAGTAATCTATGTATGTCCATACATATTATATACATATGTATACATACATATATGTACATATGAACACATGTATGCATAATACTCGAAAACTTTTTGAAGTGAAACAACACTTAGAAAAAGACCAATCCAAGAATAAAAGTAAAGGTGAGTACGTACGTGGATAAAGAAAATGATAAAGGCAAAGGTAAAAATAAAAACATAAACAAAGTTGCGCAAAGTTAAAGGTAAAAATGAAAACCAAGGTAAATTTAAACACTTTACTTATATAAGGGCAAAGGTGAAGTGGAATATGTTTATGAAGAATATGATAACCATATAAATAAAAACAAAGATAAATATAAAGAAATATATGAGGATGAGAATACCGATAAAAGTAAAGATGAAGATAGAAGAAGAAAGATTAAAATAAAGGTAGCTTTAGAGAAAAGGATATAGACAGAGGCACAGAGACTCAATCTGTGAACTATTTCGGGATTTTAGAGATTTACGGGATTTTCGGGATTCTCGGGACTCATTGATATAATAATCGATATTTTGTCGGTTTTGTGATCGATATTTTTATCGATTTTGTTATCGAAATTTGTATCGATATTGTTATCGATATTTTGATTGATTTTGTTATCGACGTTGTTTTCGATTTTATTTTCGATTATTTATCGATTTTGTTATCGATATTTTTATCGGTTTTATTATCGATACTTTTATCAGTTTTTTATCGATCTGGTTATCGATGTTAGCGATATTTTTAGCGATTTTGTTATCGATATTTTCGGAACTTATCGATATTTTTATCGATTTTGTTATCCATATTTTTTATCGATTTTGTTATCGATATTTTCGGAACTTATCGATATTTTTATCGATGTTAGCGATATTTTTAGCGATTTTGTTATCGATATTTTCGGAACTTATCGATATTTTTATCGATGTTAGCGATATTTTTAGCGATTTTGTTATCGATATTTTGATTGATTTTGTTATCGACGTTGTTTTCGATTTTATTTTCGATTATTTATCGATTTTGTTATCGATATTTTTATCGGTTTTATTATCGATACTTTTATCAGTTTTTTATCGATCTGGTTATCGATATTTTTATCGATGTTAGCGATATTTTTAGCGATTTTGTTATCGATTTTGCTATCGATTTTATTGTCGATATTTTTATCGATTTTGTCATCAATATTTTATCGGTTTTGTTACCGATGTTTTTAGTCGATTTTGCTATAGATATTGTTATCCTTTTGTTATCGATTTTTCATCGATTTTGTTATCGACTTTGTAATCAATTTTGCAATCGACTTTGTTATCGATTTTGTAGTCGATTTTTTGACAGATTTTATAATCGATTTTGTAATCGATTAAGTTATCGATTTTGTTATCGATTTACTATCGATTTTGATATCGATATTTTCACGGATTTTTTATCGATGTTTTTTATCGATTTTGCTATCGATATTATTATCGCTTTTGTTATCGATATTTCTTTCTTAGTGTGTGCGTTCGTTTTTGACTTTGATATGCTCTTAACCATACCACGTATTCTGCGTTTAAATTTAGCGGCTGTATCTCCGATACATCCTGCAGACCCAGACGAAGGCGCTGGACTGTTCCTTTTATTCATTGGCTTTGTTTCTGGCTTAAGTTCTACCTTAAACATAGGCTGAGCGATTTTTGCTCTGTTGATAATATTGACAACATTTTTAACAGCAAATCCTGCCTTCTCTAGAGCATGAGCAATATCACCAATGGGTACACTTGATTCTATACCTTTTATTACTACTTATAGTCCTTTGCTGCTTTTGAGCTGGTACGTATAGAAGTATTTCTTATCGTCATTAAATTTTTTGGTTACCAACCGGTAATTTTCTTCAGTTAGAATCTGAAGTTTGATTTCTTTAATGTTGCCCTTGGTAACTGACGTTACGTGGACCGTATTGTCTCCAATAAGCTGAGTTAATTTATTCACGAGCTCACTACAGTTTTGCTCTCGTAAATAAATTGGGGCGGTTTGGGTTTGGTTTTAGGAACTTCATTCGACTCTTTGTCACATTCATTGTCCAGAATCGCAAACTTATTTCCCAGTAGAGGGTTAATGTCAGTGGTTTTCGTTTTTGCAATTTTTGATGGATTTGCAATTTATTGCTGCTGTGGGCTTAATTTTCGTTTGACTTGTATGTACCTTTCAATACCCGTTTGAGTCAATGTAATGGTTGTTAGATTAAGTAGGTCTACTTGCGCTGAGCTGCGTTGCTTGGCTTGGCTTGGTGCCGAAATTGCCGTTTGTGCAGGTGTGGGTGAACTGCGTTGAACCGTTGTCATTGCTGAAGTCGTGGTTGTAGTCGTTGTTGTGAGAGCTGCGCTCACCGTTGTTACTGTGCTTGTTGCTTAGCTAGTGCTTTGTTGTTGCGTTACAACAACTTGGTCTATTTATGCCTAGTATCTTTTCGCGTTGGTTCTGTTTTTTTTTCTTTGCTTTACGTGAATTATTAATAATTTCTCGGCGGAGTGATTAAAAAACACGCCCGCACAGGTTAACAGTCAATAACAGTCGTGCACATTTCCATATAGATATTTATAAGTTTGATTTGGTAACTCTTATAACAACCCGGATTTCCACACCACTGTTTTAGGGTCCCTAAATCACACAAAAACAATGCGCAATATCGGGCTTGCGGCGGTCGTTTGTGTGGTATATGGGTTCGTTTGTACTAAATTGCACAGTTATTGCGCTAAAATAAAAATTATTTTGATATTTTGCTCATGCTTGTGTTATTGTACCATAATTTGTGATGTAGTTTTAATTTTGGTGTCCAGATCGTGCTGTAAAATATGGATAAGAGCGTAGAAAAAAAAATAAATTTTTTTAATATTCTTGTTTTACCTTTTAAAGCTGAAGCTATCAAAATATACAACGCACATTCATATTTCTTGCTCATATTAACTTAAGCAACGTTTCTTCAAAATAAGGTTTGCGAAATTTTATGCTGTAGTAATTTCCACAATATACAGTGGCGGATTTAAATATTTGCCGCCCCTAGGCAATTCATAACTTGCCGCCCTTTTTTCACGAAAAAAAAAAAATATATATATATATCAAATATGATTGTTATTGTCAGTGCTTTATTACAATATAGTTCGTTAATAATGAAATACATAACGGAATTAACAAATTCGACATCAGCATGGATAAGGTATTCAACAAAAACCCTCTTTCAAACACTTCTTTTTCACAGTTCTTTACGTCTTGATTTTTCAGCTGCGAATTCGCGGATAATATCTTCACAATCGATAGATAGAAACAAATCTGACTCTATAGTCAGCAACGCAAGAGCATTCAGTTTGTTTTCGCTCAATGAAGATCTGAGATAGTTTTTCACGCGTTTTAAAACAGAAAACGATCTTTCTGCGCTACAATTGGAAATAGGAATTGAAACAAACATCCGCAACGCAATTTCAACATTAGGGTAAGAGATCTGCAGATTATCCTGTCTCAGCATTTTCAACAGTTCCAGAGGAGAATAATTTAAAATCTTCTTTTCGGTGCAGTATGCCTTGAAAAAGACCATTTCATTTTTTAAATTTTTTTCTTTTAATTTAGCTGTCTTAAATTTTGCCGCCCCTTAATTCTGCCGCCCTAGGCTTCAGCCTATGTTGCCTGTACGATAAATCCGCCACTGACAATATATATAACTTTAGTTGCTAATACTTTCACAAAAATCGCCGATTTTTTACATTTTATTTATTAGTTATTTTTATAAATCATATATTTTGCAATTTAACACAATAAAATCACGTTTCCCGACGAAAAATTCGATATTGATAAATTGAGAAAATTCACTGTTTGACAGTTTCTATTCTCCTCCCATTCGGCTTTGTTTACTTTTACTTGAGAAATCTCATCGCCGCCGGGAAAACGAAATCTTGTACACTATCATTCTTTTTATTAGGGACACGAATTTCGATACGTTTTGATACCATATCGATATTTTTGCCATTCGATACCAATACTTTTTACTCGAAAGTTCTCAAACGATATTTTTTGGAATCGAGTACCAGAACCCTTGTATCGTATCGTATCGTTAATGTAACGGGTGATTTTTTTGAGGTTAGGATTTTCATGCATTAGTATTTGACAGATCACGTGGGATTTCAGACATGGTGTCAAAGAGAAAGATGCTCAGTATGCTTTGACATTTCATCATGAATAGACTTACTAACGAGCAACGCTTGCAAATCATTGAATTTTATTACCAAAATCAGTGTTCGGTTCGAAATGTGTTTCGCAAACCCAATTGCTGCGAACGGCGACGAATCGACATTTCACGGTCTTCAGCAACACTCTCAGAAACAGACGCAATATTCTCTTCTGTACGCACTGTACGCATTCGTGTGGTTGGTTTAATGTCCAATAAAGTAAACTGAGTGCGAAACTTGGTCACAATCGCATTAATTGTTTGCTCACTTGGTCGATTATGTAGACCATAAATCGGACGTAAAGCGAACCGAACACTGATTTTGGTAATAAAATTCAATGATTTGCAAGCGTTGCTCGTTAGTAAGTCTATTCATGATGAAATGTCAAAGCATACTGAGCATCTTTCTCTTTGACACCATGTCTGAAATCCCACGTGATCTGTCAAATACTAATGCATGAAAATCCTAACCTCAAAAAAATCACCCGTTACATTACAAAGTTGATGTGAATAATGATACATTTGTATGACGAGGTATTAGTCTAATGCTATTAGAAAATAAAATGAAAACGTCAAAACTCTGGGAATTGGGCATGACTATTTGTATTGTAAATATTTAAATTTAATTTTCCAAATTCCAAAATGTAAAAATTTGTCCTTACTTAAATTTCTATTGAAAGTTTCGTTGTTAATATTGTTTTTAAACATTCCATTTCTTGCAAATCTATGTCGTACTATAACTTTACTTACTTTGGAATTTATATGTAAAGCAATATGGATATTTTTAGCGCTTTAAAGCGCAGTATTGTGTACTATCTTAGGTTGGTATGTGGCGTGCCTTCAGTGATGTACTTATTAAAGTGCAAAGTGTTAATTCTTTAATAGAAAATTACACCAATATTCAGATTTAATTTTTTGAATTTTGTATCGATATTTGGAATATCGAGTCTTTTTATTACGGTATTAATAGGTACCCGATATTTTTACAGCGATACTTTAAATGAGTACTTATCAATACTTTCGGTTCGATATCGTGTCCGTACTTGTTACCACATAGTGTTTAGTATTGGACAATTTTTGCTCTTAAAATTAAAAAAATAAAGAAAATCATGTGGAGCTAAATTATAACTACTCAGAAATGCGAATATGTGGCAGATTTCAGACCTTGTGTGGTAGATGTTGTGGATGCTCCAAAAAGTGGTAGATCTACCACAATGTGGTAGAAGTCCGATCACTGGTTGTAATATTACGTCCGCCGAAGAAAAATAAGTTTGTATGTGGAGCGTCTTCTGTATACTGTTTATTCTGTGCTTAAAGCTTTTTATCATAAAAAAATTACCAAGTTTAAAAAAATATAATCATTTGTATTATATTTTTTTAGTAAAAAGCTTTAAGTCAATCAAAGGTACAATAATTTTTTTTATGAAAGTGAAATTGAATGTTTAGTGCAAATAATGCGTTTTAAATTCTTTTCCTAGGTATATGAGAAGTTGGTAAAAAAATTCAATTGCTTAAAAAAATAAAAACAGACCACTTTATTTTGTTGCCCATAAGTTCTCTAATTGCTGTCAAAAAATCTTAAGATTCGAATGAATGGTTGCGGAAATACTTCACAAAGTGTGAAAGCCTGCATAAAAATTTGTTGCAAATAACTCGTCAAAAAAACTAATTAGCGCAAAATCTTTACCATGTTAACTTTCAAAATCGGTCAATGAAATATAGAAAATCGAAAAGTCAACTTTTGGGTGGCCGCTTGAGAAAACTTGACTCACTCAGTTTATCAATTTCTACCAAACTCGGTACATTTATCAACCTTGGCTCAAAAAAGCGATATGTTGAACATTTTTGAAATCGGACTAAAATTTCCGCCCCCTACCATATAACGGTAAATTTCAGAAATACAAAAATTCAGATATTTCAATAACTAAACACGCCAACTTACAACAATGTCTTAACAAGACACAATATTATTGATTCTTGTAAAATGGGCGTGGAATCACCCACTTATGACTACATACATAAGTGTGTATTGATAGCCACCTTATCGATTTCCACCAGACCTGCTCCAATTATTTCAATATCTGATAGCATATTATCGAAACTGTTTGACATCGGGAAAAATATTCTTGCATATAATGCAGTTTACGTTGAAAACACGATATTTAATACGTGCGCCGGGTATATAAAGTTCGGTTTCGCCCGAACCTATACTTCTTTACTTGTCTTTTACTATTTTTAAGTTATTTATTTAACTGAAATTGAAAAAGCATCAAAACTTTAGCAACAAAAAAATTTGGACCATTCGCAATTAGTCGCAATAAAGAGCCAGTCTGAAAGAACAAAGTGCACATCCGAACTCATCGGCCTAAATATGTTCTAGAAAAACGAATTCCGTTCTTGTCTTTTTCTTAAAAAGTTTTTTTCTGGACTTATGGTAACTAAATATTTCACGAAAATGATCCTAATATAAGTTTAAGTATAATTAGTAATTTTTATCCTATAACTCCCTAATTATGATTAAGTTTCATGTTTTATTTTATTACTGAGTAGAAAAACACATAAAATAATTTTGACCGGTTTTACTATGCAAATATGTGCGACGTCTAAATATTTTTCGATTCCAAAATAAAAAGTAGGGGTAGATATATTGTTTTCGATATAGAACAATCCTAGGGGGTGAGAGCATTAAAATTCCGACTTTACTTATTTGGACCACCCTAATGTACTAGAGGTTTTCGGCGCCCAAGGAATTTTTTTTACAAAATTTGCTTATGTATGCACATTGAAATACCTCGTTTGAAGGAATTACGATTACTCGTATAAATAACGCTATTTAGCGAAATGAAAATTACATTTTTAAAGGAGTTTTTTTTACGTAATTCTGGCCACTGCACTATGATCTGGCGACTAGAATTTGCTGGCCAAAAGTCAAGAAGTACCCAAATTGATTTGAAACTTGCTGTTTGGGGGTTTTTAAGGTCGCTGATCTCGAATATGATGTCAGGTTTTTGAAATTCAAAATGGCGGAACCAATATGGCCACCAAATTTCATAAATTTTTCTTTTTCAGCAAACATTTATATAAGGGGGGTTTTTGAGGTCGCTGAATTCGAATCCGATGGCAAAATGGCGAATCCACTATGGCGACCAAATTATGTATTTTTTTTTCTTTCTACCACAAGCTCATATAAATGGGGGGTTTTCGAGGTCGCTGATTTCGAACCTTATGTCAGATTTTTAAAATTCAATATGGCGACGATATTTTATAATTTGTTCCTTGCACCAAAAGCTTATATACATACATATAAGGGGGGTTTTCAACGTGGCTGATTTAAAATCTGTTATCGGATTTTTGAAATTCAAAATGGTGAATCGGATTCGGAGCTAAATAATTTAAGCTTACAATAGCAAACCACATTTTTGCTACATGGCTACACTGCATAATACATTTTGTCTAAAGAGTCTATTTAGAAAATGCAATATTTTTATGAAAATTTGCAGAATTTTCTTAATTTTACACAAGGTTTGGAACGCTGATTCTTGGGATCTTTGTTGTAAAATTAACCACATTTTTATAAAAAATTGGCGAAAAATAAAACGAAAATAGTTGTCCGTATTGCAAAAAACGGTGCTTTAAATAGAAACTTGTTCCTTTGGATATAAGTATCACGAGTGTTTGTATTTGCATTTTGTTTGTACAAATAAATTTGTAATTATTTATTTGAAAGGACACTAGCGTAAAAAGTATATTACTTATAATTAGGCTAGATATATAGGTATAGGTTAAAAGAAATAACGTTTGAAAAAAAGTGCAAAAATGCATTTATTACCTACGTATTTGCATATCATTCTTGCTCTTTCTTCATGTAGGTGTTATATTCTTTGAGGAGCACCCTTTAATAATATTTTGCGACAAAAAGTTAAAAACAGCGGTTTTTTGCACACGTAGAAGTTTTCTAAGAAAAAAGCCCATTATTCAAAAAGTGCAAGAAATGAATTTTATTTTATTCAGCAAGCTATATTTTAGTTTTCTTGTTGTTAATCAAACAAATATTACTTTCGTTATACATACATTTCCATTATCTTTTTTGAAGTATCTTTATCACTCGAAGCCATTCCAATTCTTACTGAAAGAATGTTGAATACGAACAATTTTTTTTTTTACTTTTGGTAGAAATGTCAATTTAACAGCTGATATCTCAACGCGAAAACTCTTTTAAGAAAATAATGAGTATGCACTTTTTTACTCTGGAGAATACATTTAGTGAAGGGTAAAAAGAAATCGATTTATCGATACTTTAAAAAATTGCTTTTGGCCCGCAAGTAGTAAATGCCAGACCATAGTGCATTGAATAGGAATATGATCTCCTTAAATTTCCAAAAAAACGTAACTCAGAAAAAACATAGGAAATACGTTTTTTGATTGAAATCGTTTATTAAAGTTAAATTAGGGTCGAACACTAGTAATCTGACGAGTTTTTTCAATATCACAACAATACTACTTTTTTAAATACTACAAAAACAAGAAAGTTATCACACATCAAAAACTATAACGCTAATATCTCAGAAAGCAGTTTTAACAGAAGTGCGTATATTGCTCCTCAATTACACAGGTTTACAAAAAAAGTGTATGCATATTAAACCAAACCTATATATCCCTATGTTATTCGACACGCTGCGAATCCGAAGTCCGTTAGTATCCATCACGTCAGGTTCGTGGTCAGTTGAAGGTCAAGTAGGGAAAAATTCATTGAACTGACCTGAAAATTCATATATATAAGGTTTTAGATTCGCTGAACCGAATCCGAGGTCCGTTAACCTCCATATTTTCAGCTTCGAGGTCATTTGAAGGTCAAATAGGACAACAAATTTATTCAATAAAAATAAAAAATTTTGTTTTTGTTGTCCCTGAAACCGAGTATGGTGGGCCCTTGATTCCTCAATGTCATGCCAAGGTCATCCCGAGGTCAAATTCCGATGAATTTTATTGAATTTTCAGGTTTATTCAATGGATTTTTCCCTACTTGACCTTCAAATGACCACCTTAGAAAAATTTGGTGCTTAATATTTTAGGGGAAATTTTAACCATATATAAGCCGTTTTTTAAACAGTGGGTCGAAAAGGCCAGTTCTGGTAAGACTTCATGGGTAAAACTGTTGGAAAAAAGTAGACCACCCTTGTTTTCAATCTACAACCCGCAAAAAATCGTAAGAACTCCATAATTTAACATAACGGTCGATAAGATTCTTACAAAAATTTATTAATAGCGAAATAAATTACTCCAATAACATAACTTTTTAAACATTTTGTATCTCTTTAAATTTAAATAGTACATGCGGATCTGTAGAAAATATAGAGAACCATATATGTATGTATATATCTCAGACCTTCTTCTGTTTGCCATCCATCAGCGCCAGGCACTCAACATTTTAATAGAAGTAGGAAGTAACAATATTTAAATTTAAAGCTTATTCAAGAATGAATAAAATATAATTATAATCTGAATTGGCGGGGCGAATGCATAACGCTGACGAGATGACATGATAGGATTAGTAGCCTCACGGCTCTTTGGAATCTACCAGGGATGAAAAATGGAAATTTCAGATTGTACCTAATATCATAAAATAAATGTACCTAAATGAGACAGATTGTACCTAAAAAAAGTTACATCATTAATTTGTAGTTTTTTTTTTTAATTTTATACAAAACATGAATACAAAAGATGAATGTACTTTAAACATGATTCGGTTTTTATTTTAATGCGTTGTTTTTGTCTAATTTTGGCTACTGAAAAATATTGGCGAAAAAGGCAAAAAACGCACTTTTCGAAGTATACTTCTTTATCCAGCTTTTTACAAAACAACAGGAAAAGTCTGCTAATTTATCCGATTCCTTTTAATAGGTGCAGCAAATTGCCGTAAATAACTTCGAAAGCATTTTAAATATATTTCCAGAAATTAAAAAGCGAAAATGAGTCAAATAGCAATAGTTCTCATCTAAAGAAAATATGCAATTTGAAGTCATCCTACTCTCTAAAAAAATTGTGTAAATTTCCTAGCTAAAAGGTAGGTTACTGATTTCCTACCTTATTATTCGCGAAATTACATGCTCGATTATGCTATGGATAGTTTGTTTAAATGGTGTGCGTAAATTTACTACGAAAGTGTGTACAAGGTACAAATACACATCTGCTGTTTGATTTCTCCCATAGAATTGTGTAAAGCCGCTAACAAAAAGGATTTTTACACACGAAAATGTGTAAACAAGAAAAATACATATTCATCGTGTAAATTTAACAAAAACATTTAAAAACAAGTAAGAAAGTCTAAGTTCGGGCGGAGCCGAACATTAAATACCCGGCGCAAGTATTAAATATATGTTTTCCACCTTTCCGAAAGCTACCGCTACATGATAAGCCGGGGTGTATACATTTTAAGTAAATTAGCGTCCTTAAATTTCGAAATATGTTTGGAAGAATTGGTGTAGCGGTTACCAAGATATACACATGTAACCATAAGTGGGCGTGGCTACGCCCATTTTCCAAAAATTTATAATATTCATCTTTTCCGTCTGAAACTCATTGTAAGTATCAATTTTGAAGTGAATTATCTTCAGTAGTTACTAAAATATCGCAGTTTTCGTATTTCTTAAAATTACCGTTATATGGGAGGTAGGCGTGGTTATTGTCCGATTTCGCCCATTTTCAATACCATCCGTCCTACGCCCAAAAGAAGTCCACGTACCAAGTTTCGTTAAGATATATCAATTTTTACTCGAATTATCGTGTGCACAGACGACGGACGGACGGACGGACGGACGGACAGACAGTCACCGCTTAATCGATTTCTCTTT